>NW_018249004.1:27263-37902 GCF_001263595.1 Phalaenopsis equestris
ATAATATTCTTTACCCTTACTAGAGATGCTAAAAATAACATTGGCTAATTTAAAGTTTGAATAGTTCTGAAGATTAGCTAGGCAGGAAAGATACTAGCTCTCACTCTAGAGTTTCCTTAATTTTCCCTTAATTCCCTCCACCCGGGGCTAACATTCTCGTATCTGTAACTAAAACAATAAACCAAGTTAGGGGCTTTAACCTGTCACTTTAAAGTCCTCTAACTCTACACCCATCAATGAATATTTTCCTATTTATTTGCACACAATCATATTAACTACATTCTCATTCATACAACCTCATTTGATTCTTTCCAATTGTTGATTGAGACAGTACCATCCCAGGTCTTACATGTTTTCACAACAAATTTTAACATCTGGATTGGCCAAATCAAGAAGTAAATGAAGTGCATGGATTTAAATCATCATAACTTCTTCCAACATTAAAGATCAATACTCTAAACAACTTCTATCCAAAACTTAAATACTTATCATTTTAAGTAGAAAGATAAAGAAAACTACTCAGACTCCATAGAGAAAACAAAACCACACTTTAGTTTAAAAGAAGAAATCATAGTCAAATCAACAACAAATCTCGATTAAAACCAAAAGTAGTCTAAAATGAAAAGATAAAAAGTTATCTCAAGTCCTCCGCCAAACTCTTGAAGTTCCTTTGAATCTCTTCTCTTTTACAATCACTCAAAATAAAATAATAAAAAGAATAAATTAAATAAAAAGTGGATCCTAAAAATCTCTCCGAACTAACTCCCTAGAGAAGAACTTTCAAAACTTGACAATATTTTTAGGACTCACATTTTTTCAGACCTTTTCAGGACTCTTTTCTAAGTCCTCTCTTCTTTCTTTTATAGTTTTCCAATAGGTGCCTTTGGATCTCTTCAAAATGTGTCTTGATTCGATGTATTTGCCCAAGAGAAGCATCCTTTCATGATAATTTTCCTCCATGGTGGTTACAACCACCTATTAAGCAAATGGGTGCCTCAAAAACCTCTTCAATATTCGTGAAAGCTCATTTTACTTGTCTATTAACTGCCACTAGTGCTTAAGCGCAGGGTCTGGCCTTCTAAAAAATAGGTATAAAAATGTGCTAAAAATACTATATATTTTAGGTGTATCAAAATCCCCCAAACTTAAAATGTTACTTGTACTCAAGTGACACTTCAATCTTTAAAAACTAAATAAGTATGATATGCATATGAGTTTTTATAGGAGTTACTAAAATTTAGATTTAGAAATATATTAGTCCAATTTAGAAAAAAATATTCAGTAAATGAGACCAAAGACCAACTTATAGTTTGAAAATTTTAATGTTAAGAACTATGAAAATATGAGTTCTTATCTAATTCAGAAATATTGTAAGTTCTCCAAATATAGAGTTTAGGCATTCTATCTTCTCAACTTAAAAATTTTTATTAAGCATAATTTTACTTACTATATTATATCTTTATGCTTAGGAATTTCTCAAGTTTTATACTTTAAAAAGATCAGATGTGGAATAATTTTTTATTAGGCACTAATTCTCAAGCTTCTCCTCCCTTTTTGAACATTTTTTTTCAGGTAAGGATTAATATATCTGGATATGTCTTTAATGATTTTGAATTCCACTCTTCCTTTCCTAAAGCAAAGAGTTGATATAGTAATAGTTTTGAAAATCTTTTTAATAAAATAAATTTAAGTATTAAAAATAAAAGTCTAAATTATCTAATTTTTTCTAAATTTTTCAAAAATACAATTTGTTCTACTAAAGATAGTCACTTATATTAATCATTTTCTAAAGTTTTTCTTCATTACATAAAATTTTAACTAAATTTTCTTACTCATTTCTAAAATTAAATTTTACTTTCCTGATATAACTTCATATACATAATTAATTTTTTTTTTAAAATCAAATTCACTTGTAGTACATTTTGGAAAAAATAAAGTTTCAGTTTTGAAAATGTTTTTCATCCCCCCAAACATAAAATTTTAACAAATTAAATAGTTTAGCATTAGATATATATAAGTAGGAATGAAAGTTTAAAAATAACATGCTAACATGACTTGTAAACCCTAATTATACAAGTATAAAACTAAAGACAGGAGTAAAATTAATTTTTGATCAAATTTTCTATATTTTCATTTTAGTTTAACATGTAGAAATTCAATAGACTTCTAAACAATGGGTATAAAAGCAAACAACACACTAACATGATAAAAGAAAAATATAGGGCAGCAGTTTCTGAATTTCAAGTTTAAGATCTAAGCTAGCAAGACTTTCTACTTTATAACAAATATGAAATTAAGTTAAGTTCTAAACTAACTAATTCACAGTACTAAACAAAAAATAACATCTACTACCCTAAAATTTTTAAAACAAAATACTATCTAACCAAACATCATAATAATAATAAAACATAAAACAAATTCAAAACATAAGATAAATCATAGTCCAAAACAACACATAGATTCAAATGTAGTAAGCTCCGACCACATAGTTCACATCATATTACAACCATAAAACGAATCTCTCAGCTCTACTCTTCACTACTCTTCATCCTCTACTCTTCATCCTTAGAATCACCGCTGTCCCATTTTTCTGTAGGTTCATAATCAGGATATCGAGGTTATCGAGGAAATTGCACTCATGGTTCACCTCTTATCAGGCTCTCCAAATATGAGTGGAATTTCTCTTCATAATCACTCTTCCTTTTATTATAACTACTAATATGATCTGCAAAATATTCTAAATTTTGTACCTTATCAGCGGTAAAATTGATATTGTCCATCATCTTCTGCAATAACTCATCCTGAGCCTTGGTATCACCTCAGATGTAGAAACACGAGAAGTAGATGGTTGTGATGAAGATGCAGTAGATGTCTCTAATCCATAACTTCTGGAGAATCCTCCTCTCCAGCCAAAAATCAAATGCTCAAAATAATTATTCACATTCACCTTTGTATTAGGCTTTAGAAGTAACAAAACTTCCTCCCATTTATCATACTTCACTCTAGCCTGCTCGCATAATGAAAATATCAAGGAAGCAAAACTCATACCTGCATTAGTAGCAACAGCAGCTGAACTGATGATAGTGTGATAGATCAAAGCCCCTATGTTAATGGGTTTTCCTTTTCCCTCCTGGATACAATAATTCAACGTCGCTCTCTCTCTGGTCACTTCACTGAGATGATTGGTTGGAAGCAGACGAGTAGGAGTAGAAATGAAATAGTGCCAGGCCTTTGAAGGTGCACATAACTTTGAAGTTGGGAAATTTACTCTCCTCTAATTGGTAATCTTCCAAAGTCCTCTCCCAATAGTCAAGTATGAAATAATCTCGTCTAACTCCGCTTCAGTAGAGCAATAATTCGCATAAAAACATGAAGTCTCTAGTGGTAAATGGTAAAACAAGTTGATTACCTCTAGAGTATAAGGTACCAACTTTCCTCTAACCATAACTTGCATATCTTCAGTCTCTGGGAGATTTGCATAAAACTCCCTCACAGCAGAAATCACTGCAACGACAGAGAAACAACAGAACAGTACAGAACTGTTCCCACTGTCGGCGGAGTATCAGGTCTTCTACCTCTCCACCTGGACTCTTGAAACATTGCTCCTGAATCAATTTTTGTGACTGTGGAGCTTCACTATATTGATCCTGAGCTTTTGAACAGACAAATTTGCTCGAATCAAATGGGCTCTTTCCTCTGCTCCTTTTCATCTTTGGTGTCATTCTATAAATTTGATAAATTCCAAAAAAAATTTTAAAAATCAAGTTTAAATCAATAAAATAAACTTCTAAAAGCACTAACTAAACTTCCAAAGCAATTTTCATAGATTTTTCTTCATTTTTCACCATGAATAGTAAATTTTTTAAATCTTTCAAATGTGCTCAAAATATATGGTGAAAATCTAATTTTTTTCCATATAATTAGAGCTCTTACCTTAAGGAACTAGGATGAGATGTGGCGCTTAGGTGCCAATGCGCTCTTAAGTGTGAGATGTGGCGCTTAGGTGCCAATGTACAATTTTTGAAATTTTTAATTTTAAGTAAAATGCACTATTAGCCTTAGTAAACCACCCTTAAATGGTCTCATAGCACTTCAATGACTATTTTTACTTCCTATAACTCCATTCTCTCTCAAAATTCTCCATAATAATTAATTCAATTCGAGGGTAAAAATATAACACAAATTTTCACAAAACAAACTTATATTAATTCACAAACAAGTACAAACACATTTAACACTTAGTTCACTCTCCAAATAGTCTTAGATGAGAAAATTTTCCTAAGTACAAAACACTTAACACACATTTTACAATTAAACACATAAGTGACACAAACACTAAACACAAAAAATAAACACTAACACACTTAAGAACATGACTCCAAACACACAATTTCTAACACTTAACTTAATGCCACTCTTCATTAGAAGGAATGAATTCTTGTCTTTTAGTAGTCTCTCCAGGAATATAGCATTGAAAAAACAGACGGCGGTGACGAGCTCTAATACTATCATCTTCGATCCACTTTTGCTTCAGGAACCTCACCTTATCCTCTTCCTCTACAAAACTAGTATGGTTGAATTGCATCTTAAGGTTGCCACCCAATATGTTCTAGATGAGCATGCAATTCAAGCACCTTAGTCTCTAATACAAATATAGTATTCTCCATCTGGTTGAGCTTCTCTGATATCCCTTTAGTACTAACAATTAAGAAACCGTTATACATCTCTTGTGCACTTTGACTAATGAACTTCTTCTTCATGGCTTCTTCCTTCTTCTTCAAATCCATCTCCCATAAAGACATTTTCTCTAAATCCCTCTCTTTTTTAGACTTTTAGGGCTAAAAATAATCTGGGGAGAAACTCCTTCACAAACCCCTTCTATTTATAGGCCTAATTCCCCCTCATAACTTTTAGGCACGACTAGAAACTGCCAAGCTTGGTTTATTCCAACTAAATTGCAGTTACACTTTCTACAAATTGAAATTTGCACATGTGATTAAATTGTCGCGCTTAAGTGCTAGTGCACATTTTTTGCACCAGTCAACTTAACGTTCAAATTCTCATTCTAACATGGCTAGGTCACTAAATAAAGTCTAAATATCATTACTGGCACATAATAAACTCAAAAATACTACCCTAAATTTCTTAATTAGACTCAAAATAACAATCAAAGCAAAATCACACTGATAACTATGGGTTGCCTCCCACAAAGCGCTTGGTTATACGTCGTCAGCCCGACATAACCAGTGCTCATTCTGGTTGACCCAACAACATTCCATCATTATATTTATATTGATCCCCTATATAATCAGGTTTTAGTCTATGTCCATTCACTTTAAAAATTTTCTTCGAATTAGGATCTTTACTATCCACGGCTCCATAAGGATAAACTTTTATCACAACAAATGGACCCATCCACGTGGACTTAATTTTATCTAGAAATAATTTTAACATTGCATTATATAGTAAAACTTGTTGCTCTGGCTGAAAATTTTTAGTAAGAATCTTTTAATCATGCCACATTTTCATCTTTTCCTTATAAATCTTAGCACTCACATAAGATTCATTCCTTATCTCTTCAAGCTCATTTAATTGTAACAATCTTTTCTCACCAGCATCTTTTAAATTATAATTGAACACTTTAATAGCCTAATTTGCTTTAGGCTCAAGTTCAACTGGTAAGTGACAAGCTTTCCCAAATATTAGCCTATATGGGGACATTCCTATAGGAGTTCTATATGCAGTTCTATATGCCCACAAAGCATGGTCAAGTTTGACTAACCAATCCATTTTTGTTGGATTCACAGATTTTTCCATAATTCTTTTAATTTTCTGATTGGATAATTCAACCAAACCACTTGTTTGAGGATGATAAGTAGTAGTAATCTTATGATTTATATGATATTTCTTTAAAAACTTCTCCATAATGGCATTTCTGAAATAACTTCCCCCATCAGTAATGATAACTCTCGGCATCCTAAATCTATAAAATATGTTTGTTTTAAAAAATTTTGCAACACTTTGAGCATCACATCGAGGTAAAGCAATAGCTTCTATCATTTTGGATACATAGTCCACTGCTAACAAAATATAAAATTTTTGAAAGATGGTATAAATGGTCCCATGAAATCTAATCCCCAAACATCAAATATTTCAACTTCTAGCATATAATTGAGGGGCATCTCATTTCTTTTAAAAGTATTGCCTACCCTTTGAAATCTATCACAAGTTTTGATATAAGCATTAACATCTCTAAAAATTGTAGGCCAATAAAATCCATATTGGAGAATTTTTTATGTTGTTTTATCAACACCAAAATGTGGCGCCTAGGCGTGGGTTTTGGCGCCTAGGCGCCAGATTCGCTGGACCATTAAAATCGCAGAAATGGAAAGTGCCTGCCATTTTTCTACTCAGGGTCGTCTTCAACCTTGTGAATAGGGGAGAATAGCCAACTAGGGCTTCTTCCTCATTTGTTGGTACGTCATTCCATAAGGTTTAAGATCACTAAAAATATAGTTCACAATGTCGGCATACCATGGAACACGCCACTCATTTATAGTGACCAATTTTTCATCTGAAAAATGTTCATTAATTTTGTCTTTTTTAAAACAAAGTGGTTTTTCTAATTCATGCCCGGACAAATGATCAACAATTTGATTTTCAGTTCCCTTCCGATCTACTATTTTAAAATCAAATTCTTGTAAAAGAAGAATCCATCTTATAAGTCTCGGTTTATCATCCTTCTTTTTCATTAAGTACTTAATAGTAGAATAATTTGTATGCACTATATAATGAGTTCCAATCAAATATGATCTAAATTTATCAAAGACATATATTATTGCTAATAACTCTTTTTCAGTTGTTGTATAATTAATTTGAGTATCATTAAGAGTTTTACTAGCATAGTAAATAACTTTAAAAATTTTATCATATTTTTGTCCTAAAACAACTCCAATAGCATAATCACTTGCATCACATATAAGTTCCAAAAGGTTTTTCCCAATTTGGTGAAACTATAATTGGTACAGTGATTAATTTTTCTTTTAATAGAATCACTTAAACTTTAGCAGGATCTACTTCCATACTATTTTCTGATACTTGATGACCTAATACAATTCCTCCCACTACCATAAATTGGCATTTTTCCCTGTTAAAGACTAAATTTGTTTCTTCACAGCGCTTAAGAACTTTAGATAAATGTTCAAAACATGAGTCAAATGAAGTTCCAAACACTAAAAATTCATCCATAATGAATTCAATCCCTTTTTTAATTAAATCACAAAATATTGCCATCATACATCTTTGAAATGTAGCAGGGGCATTACATAAACCAAAGGGCATTCTTCTAAAAGCAAAAGTACCATAAGGACTAGTAAATGTTGTTTTCTCTTGATCCTCATGAGATATTCGAATTTGGTGATAACCGGTTTATCCATCCAGAAAATAAAAATATTTATGCCCAGCTAGTCTATCCAGCATTTGATCTAGAAAGGGTGATGGAAAATGATGGCAAGAGGCAAGATTTAATTTTCTATAATTTCTATAATTAATGCATATTCGCCATGCTGTAACTTATCTAGTAGGTGTTAACTCATTATGCTCATTCACTATTACAGTTACTCCTCCTTTCTTAGGAACACAGTTCTTAGGAACACAGTGACTCCTCCTTTCTTAGGAACACAGTGAATTGGACTAACCCATGCACTATCTGAAATAGGATAGATGATCTAACCACTTTAAAATTTCAAAATTTCTTTCTTAACAACCTCTTTCATAATAGGATTTATTCTCCTTTGTGGATTAGCCCTGGGTTTACAATTTTCTTCCAGATTAATTCTATGCATACAAATTAAAGGACTGATTTCTGCAATATCAAAAATTTTCCATCCGAAGGCTTTCTTAAAATTTTTCAGAATTTTCATCAGCTTTTCTTCTTATTCCTTTATTAACTTCAAGGAAGTTATAACAGGTAAAGTAGAGGAATCTCCTAAAAAGGTATATTTTAAATGTTTAGGAAGTAATTTCAATTCAAGTTCTGGAAGTTTTTCAATAGATGAATAATATGATTTATCTTTGTCTATCATGTTCAAAATTTTAAAACTTTCTTGAACATAACTTGAATCTTTCTTAAAAAGGTTTACACATTGATCTAATTCCTCTTCTTGCTCGTGTTCCAATTCTTTTTCGTCAGATTTTTCTTCATAAGTAGTCTTTAAATGGCATTCATTTAGATATCTTATAAAATCCATCCTATAGCATTCATTGTCTTTACCTTTTGCAGGGTATTTCATTGATTTTAAAATCAAATGTTAAAAGTAACACAAATGTTAAAAGTAACAGTTTGATCATTAACGTGCATTATTCTCCTTAAAATTTGTATTAATATTAATTCCTGGAGGATAAGTAGATCTATAATTATTATTCCCTTAGTTGTTCTAGTTTCCCAATGGGTTTACTTGGTTGTTTCCCCATTGTTGATTAGTACCACCTGAATTGTTATTCCAGTTAAAGTTGGGATGGTTCTTCCAACCTGGGTTATAATAATTGGAATATGGGTTATTTTTCTTATTATTTATGGCATTCAAAGTTTCTAATGATGCTTAAGAATCTACTATTTTGCCTAATGAATTCTTTCAATCATGGAAGTTGGTTGAGAAAAATTCATTCCACATTGGTCTAACTTCCTTGAAATTGCAGTAACTTGATTTGCTAACATAGTAAATGCATAAGCTTCAAGAATATTGGCTACTTTCTTTGGATTTACCCTCTCAGAAAGTCATTAAAAATTATTGGTAGTCATCTCTTCAATTAAAGCATAAGCGTCATGAAATGGTTTTGACATCAATGAACCACCAGCAGCGGCATCGATAATAGATCTAAAAGAACTGATTAATCCATTATAAAAGATTTGAATTATTAACCAATCTGATATAGCATGGTGTGGACACTTTCTTAAGAGTTCTTTAAATCATTCACATGCTTCATAAATAGATTCCCCTTCAAACTGATTAAAAGATTCTAAGCTTTGCCATTTTTTATGGTGGAAAATATTTAGCAAGGCTTAAAAAGAACCATATTAATTGAATTACAAACTACTTCGAGCAGACAGATCCTCCAGGTCCTAATCAATTCACCCACATCTTAGCTTTATCCCTTAGTGAGCAAGAAAATAACCTAAGTCTGATGGCATCATCTGAAACATCATTGTATTTAAATGTAGCACACAATTATAGAAAATTGATAAGATGTAAAATTGGATCTTCAGTTAGTGATCCCCCAATCTGATTATTTGATACCATTTGGATAATAGCAGGTTTAAGCTCAAATAAACTAGCCACTACAGTAGTTTTAGAATACTACAATGATGTTCATCTACAGTAGGGTTGGCATAATCTCTTAAAGGTCTAAACTCATGATGAATTTCAGCATTTTGATTATTTTCGTTTGTCATTTCTTTAATTTTCTTCGGATTTTTCAAGATTTCTATTTTTTTTTGTTTTTCTGATTTCTCTAATAGTTCTTTCTAAATCAAAATCGTAGGGCACTAGTCCTTCAGAACCTGAACTATGCAATACTAACATAAAATAAAATAAAATAAAACATACAAAATATGATATAATATTTAAAGTTTAAATAAGACTTTCTAAAAATAGAATTTTATTTAGTTTTCTTCCCTAGTAACGGCACCAAAAACTTGGTTCACTGCATACTTAATGCTTTTGCACAGTATATCAATAGTTCTAATAGTATTTTTCACTTATGTTTCCTTATTTTGCAACAAAACCAAAAACTTGATCCTAAAGAAAAATAAGAATTTAACTTTTTTAATTTATATATATTTATATTGGGATACTACTCAAGTATACGTATCGTTATCAAGCAATATAGGACTTTTTGATTAGGACCTGAATATCAAACCCACAGAGAAGATTATGCAATATGAACTTTTTAGAAAGTTTTTCTATTTTTAAAAAGATAATTACTTAAACAATGATTTTGTAGGAATTTAAAATTTAAATATTTTTGGTATTTTTGATATTTTAATGAAAAAGTAAAAAGATAACTAAAGTTTTTGTAGAAGAAAAGTACTTTTTGTAGAATATCTTTATTCTTATCATGAATTAGTAATAAGTATAAGACTTCTGTTGTGGAAGTATGCAAATTATGTTGTGCCAAGTAGAAGAAATAATATTCTTTGCTCTTACTAGATATGCTACCCTTACGAGAGATGCTATAAAGAACATTGGCTAATTTAAAGTTTGAATAATTCTGAAGACCGGCTAGGCATGGAAGATACTAGCTCTCACTCTAGAGTTCCCTCAAATCCCTTCACCTGGGGGGTAACATTCTCGTATCATAACCTAAAACAATAAACCAAGTTTGGGGTTTTAACCTATCACTTTAAAGTCCTCTAACTCTACACCCATCAATGAATATTTTCTTATTTATTTGCACTCAATCATATATGAACTACCTTCTCATTCATACAACCTCATGTGATTCTTTCCAATTGTTTACTGAGATAATACCAGCCAAGTTATTACATGTTCTCACAACAAATTTTAACATCTGGATTGCCCAAATCAAGAAGTAAATGAAGTGCATGGATTTAAATCATCACAACTTCTTCCAACATTAA
>NW_018249004.1:38163-59014 GCF_001263595.1 Phalaenopsis equestris
CAATATTTTTAGGACTCTTTTCTAAGTCCTCTCTTCTTTCTTTTATAGTTTTCCAAGAGGTGTCTTGGGATCTCTTCAAAATATGTCTTGATTTGATGTATTTGCCCAAGAGACACATCCTTTCATGATAATTTTTGTCAATGGTGGTTACAGCCACCTATTAAGCAATTGGGTGCCTCAAAAACCTCTTCAAAATTCATGAAAACCGATTTTACTGATCTGGTAACTGCCACTGGTGCTTAAACACGGGGTCTCGACGCTTAAGCATGTCCTCTGTTTAACCGGCGCTTAAGCGTCGGATCTGGCACTTAGGCACCAAAAATCTTTTGCACAAATTTTCACCTTTTCAAATTGTCGCCTTTTAGCTCCAAATTTGATCATTTTTCACTCCTTAAGCATTTTTTTCATTTTTACTTGTATCTGCAAGAAAAATACAAAAATATCTTCCATTAAAGCATAATATCTCAAAAATAAGCATAAAAATTTGTCTAAAAACACTATATATTTTAGGTGTATCAAACGTCAACCTCCGAAAGCATAGTGCATTCTTACGTGAAGAAAGAAGACGTCAAAAGGAGGCAGAAAATTTGCTCACCCCTATCCCTGAGGGGAATATCTACAATCCAGGCATGAGAGAGACCTCTTCTAGTCTACCTGCTACAACTGATTAGTATAGATTTGCTACAGAGCCAGAGATAACACGAGTTTCATATGTTCTTTGTACGGGTTGCCCGACATGCAACGTCGAGATACCTACACGTACACCAGCTACAGGGGCATTTGTGGAGTGTTCGGACTGCAACGTCCTCCATCTAGAGCTTTACAGTACTTTATAGGAGTATGCATCCACTGAAGATGGATTTCAGACCTCTAATCACTCGATGGGGGAACCGTATATCCCGTTGGACACATAGTCGTATGGTCCGCTGTAGGCAAAGACAACACCAGCTTGGACTCCTGCTGATACATACTGAAATGAGGGAGTATTCTTGACAGTCGTCAATCGTCTCCACGGCAGAATACTACAAGATGAGTAAAGTAAACGAAAGGGAATTGGAATTCTATGAAGAAGTTCAAGGAAGATTCATCAACATACTAGAAGGCTTGGAGCTATACACCAGGGTCTTCTCTGAAAGCGATGAAAGAAGTATTCTCGACTACATTTTTTATCTAAGAGACAGTGGTTGAGCGGGCCTTCTAATGGAAATAACTTATTCTGAGCCACGAAAATGAATTCGTGGAAAGGGCAGGATCACTATACAACGTGGCTGCTGTTACAATTTCACCCAAGACAGATAAAGAAGCTTCTGGCAATTTAGAGGTACGATGAAGTGGACCCACTACCTCCCATGATAAAATGGATTATTAAGAGAATGGTCTGATGAAGCGTGATGAAGCGTAATACCAGCTGATTGTATTCCTAACAGTTGTATTATCAACATATATGATGAAGGAGACTGCATACCTCCGCACATTAACCATCATGACTTTGGGAGGCCTTTTTGCACGGTCTCATTCATGAGCAAGAGAAACATCCTGTTTGAAAAAGAAGTAGATTTTATCGGCCCTAGTGAATTTAGAGGGTTCGTGGAAATTTTGCTACCTGTTAGTTCAGTACTAGTTCTTAAAGGAAACGGGGCAGACGTCGCCAAACATTGCATTCCAGGGGTGCGACACCGCGGTGTGTCTGTGACTTTCTGAAGGATGGATGACAAAAAAATGTCGCACGGAGCTGAAAGAACTACTACCATACTAGTTATGAGAGGGTTGTATCTCTAAGCACATGCAAAGGGAACTCTTATCTTGGAGCTTGGCTTAGAAGGTCAGCTCAATCAGGAGCTTGCCTCACCAGAGACAGATGCTCAGAGGATTCCTTTTCACTGCATTTCTGTTACAGCAGATTTGACATGCTCAGCCTATAATATGTACTTGGCATGGGATATTTTTGGATGTACTTTGATGCTGTCAGCATAATTTTTGTCAGCATAATTTTACTTTTGAGGCTTTGGCCTACACTCAATCTGTAACATTTATTGGAGCGAATTAATGACATCTATTTTAGAAATTGGTCTATTTGTTCAATTGCCCTTTTTGGTGCAATGGATAAAAGCCACAAACCATACGTTGGTTTAAGATTACAATGAACAAAGAACAAAATAATAAAAACTTAATAATAAAATTCAAATAAAACACTCTTTTGAAAATTAATCAACCCAAAAAAATTAAATTTTTGAAAACATATTTTGAAAATTAAACATGATAAAAATAATAAGAAAAGAAAACAAATCTGTTGAGTCGATTGTCTCGATTTTGAGGTCTCATAATCTTTGCTCGCACAGCATGCCTGTACTTGTCTACATTAACTCTTCACTTCCTTGTGAAATTTCACATTCTACACAAAACCTCACAAAAGTTTGCACATTTTCCTTAACAATGTAGGCTTTTTCACAAGACACACATCTATGGGTTCAACACTAAAAACTCTTTGTAAATTTCAACTCTCATTTTTTGAATCAGTCCTAACTTCTGATTTACATCTCCTTTTGAGGTCGATCCCTAACTTTCGACTCTCTCTTGAAATTGATCCTTAACTTTCAATTCTCATTTTGGAATCAGTCCTTAACTTCTGATTCCCTCCTTTTGAGATCGGTCCCTATCTTCTGATCCTCTTTTTGAGATTGACCATTAACTTTTAATTCACATTTTGGAATCGGTCCCTAACTTTTGATTCCCTCCCTTTGAGATCGGTCCCTAAATTCCGACTCTCTCTTGAGATTGATCCTTAACTTTCAATTCTCATTTTGGAATCAGTCCCTAACTTCTGATTTCCCCCTTTCGAGGTCGGTCCCTAACTTCCGACTCTCTCTTGAGATTGAACCTTAAATTTCAATTCTCATTTTTGAAATCAGTTCCTAACTTATGATTCCTACCTTTTGAGGTTGGTCCCTAACTTTTGACCCTTTCTTGAGATTGATCCTTAACTTTCAATTCTCATTTTAGAATCAGTCCTTAACTTCTAATTCCCTCTTTTTGAGATCGGTCCCTAACTTCTGATCCTCTTTTTGAGATTGATCCTTAACTTTCAATTCTCATTTTGGAATTAGTCCTTAACTTCTGATTCCCTCTTTATGACATCGGTTCCTAACTTTCGATCCTCTTTTTGAGATTGATCCTTAACCTTCAATTCTTATTTTGAAATCAGTCCTTAACTTCTGATTCCCTCCTTTTGAGATCGGTCCCTGATACACCTAAAATATATAATAATTTTAGACACATTTTTATACCTATTTTTGAGTTATTACGCTTTAATGGAAAGTATTTTTGTGGAAGGTATTTTTGTTTTTTATTACAGATACAAATAAAAAAGTGAAAAATACTTAAAGGAGTGAAAAAGGATCAAATTTGAAGCAAAAACTTGAAAAATGTGCAAATGAGCTTTGGCGCCTAAGCGTCAGATCCGGCGCTTAAGCGTCGGTTAAACAGAGAAGGTCGCACCTAAGCTCTAGCGCGCTTATGTGCCAGTGGTAGTTACTAGATAAAGAAAGTCGGTCTTTGTGAATTTTGAAGATGTTTTTGAGGCACCCATTGGCTTTGAGGCACCCATTGGCTTAATAGGTGGTTGTAACCACCATGGACAAAAATTATCATGAAAGGATACACCTCTTGGGAAAATACATCGAATTAAGACACATTTTGAAGAGATCCCAATGCACCTCTTAGAAAACTATAAAATAAAGAAAAGAGGACTTAGAAAAGAGTCCTAAAAATATTAGCAAGTTTTGAAAGTTCTTCTCTAGAGAGTTAGTTCGGACAGATTTTCAGGAACCACTTTTTGTTAACTTTATCCTTTTTGTTATTTTGTTTTGAGTGATTGTAAAAGAGAAGAGATTTAAAGGAACTTCAGAAGTTTGGTGGAGGACTTTAGATAAGTTTTTATCTTTTTGTTTTAGGCTAATTTTGGTTTTAATTGAGACTTATTGTTGGTTTGACAATGTTAAACTAAAGTGTGGTTTGTTTTCTCCATGGATTCTGAGTCATTTTCTTTATCTTTCTTCTTAAAATGATAAGTAATTAAGTTTTGAATGAGAATTGTGGAGAGTATTGATCTTTAATGTTGGAAGAAGTTGTGATAATTTAAATTCATGCACTTCATTTACTTCTTGATTTATATATGAATGAGAATGTAGTTCATCTGATTGAGTGCAAATAAATAAGAAAATATTCATTGAAGGGTGCAGAGTTAGAGGACTTTAAAGTGATAGATTAAAGTCCACAACTTGGTTTATAATTTTAAGTACTGATACGAGATGTTAGCCCCCAGATGGAGGGAATCAAGGGAACTCTAGAGTGAGAGCTAGTATCTTCCCTGTCTAGCCGGTCTTCAAAACTACTCAAACTTTAAATTAACCAATGTTCTTTATAGCAACTCTAGTAAGGGTAAAGAATATTATTGCTCCTAATTGGCACAACACAATTTGCATACTTTCACTACAAAATTCCTATACTTATTACTGATTCATGATAAGAAGAAAGATATTTTTCTTATTAAGTTTTTTTCATCTGCAAAACTGTAGTTATCTTTTTAAGTTGTTACTGTTTTGTTAAAATATCAAAAATAGCAAAAATATTTCAATCTTTATTACTGCAAAATATATTCAGTTTAAGTAATTGTCTTTTTAAAAATAGAAAGTTTTCTAAAAGTGCATATTATATAAATTTCATGTGGGTTTGATATTATGGTCTTAATCAAAAAGTCTTATATTACTTGATAATGATACGTATACTTGCATAGTATCCCAATATATATAAATTAAAAGTTAAATTCTTATTTTTCTTCAGGATCAAGTTTTTGGTTTTGTTGTAAAGTAAGGAAATATAAGTGAAATAAAATATAAATTATTGTTGTAATTTGCATATTAGCACTTTCAAGGGATCAGTCCCTAACTTCCGACCCTCTCTTGAGATTGATCCTTAACTTTCAATTCTCATTTTTGGAATCAGTCCTAACTTCTGATTCCCCTCTCTTTTTGAGATCGGTCCCTAACATCCGATCCTCTTTTTGAGATTGATCCTTAACTTTTAATTCTCATTTTTGGAATCAGTCCTAACTTTTGATTCCCCCCTCCTTTCGAGGTCGGTCACTAACTTCTGATCCTCTTTTTGTGATTGATCCTTAACTTTCAATTCTCATTTAGGAATCAGTCTTTAACTTTTGATTCCCCCTTCCTTTCGAGGATGTTCCCTAACTTCTGACTCTGTCTTGAGATTGATCCTTAACTTTCAATTCTCATTTTGGAATCAGTTCCTAACTTCTGATTCCCTCCTTTCAAGGTTAGTCCCTAACTTCCGACTCGACTCTCTCTTGAGATTGATATTGAGATTGATACCTAAATTTCAATTCTTATTTTGGGATCAATTCTTAAATTCTAGTTCCCTTCTTTTGAGGTTGGTACCTAAATTCTGACTCTCTTTTTGGAATCAATACCTAAATTTCAATTCCCAAGTTGGGGCGAGCACTTACATACTAATTCCCATCCTCTATAAATACCTGAAACTTGATAACTCAAACCTAATTTTTTGACTTCAATCTAATTATTTGACTTCAATCAAATATTCACTTGCTAATTCCCCAGCAGAAATAAATAGCACACACAATTCTATACCTCCTTCTAGGTCAGTTGACTTAGAAGACTGTGTTGGTTTTGTTGAGCTCGTCGGTCAACGCCAATATGCGCGGTGTGCTTGACCGGCACACCCCACATATTGGGGGTCCATTTGTTGACCTTACTTTTGGTTGAGGTTTAGTTTTTCCTCTTTAGCAGCCTAAGGTCTAGCCATAGGACTTTCTTATTGACTATTCCTAGAAAACTAGAAGAGGATTGGTCCTAACCTCTAGAACTTAGTAGATAGGGTCAATATGGGGGAGCTCAAGGTGAGTTCCCATAGGACTGCTTGCCCTTAGGGTTGACTCTGGGTGTTGTCCTAGGGCTAAGGCACTCACTTTCACTCACTTTCACTCATTATCACCTATACCTACTCACGACCCTAAACCCAAAATTGTTGACTTTGACCCTTAATCTTTTGGGAGACTCATGTAGATGGTCCCCTAAACCCGCTGGCTCTAGGCTAGGGTTTTCTAGGCTAGGGTTTAGCTAAGACGGTTTAGCTAAGACCAGTACATAGAGGATCCAAAAGAGGATTCCATTGGTCAATAGCTCATCTGTGGTGGTTAGCTTCCCAGTTCTACCAAAAATATACAACTCAGCCTTTTACCCCCAAACCTACCCAAATTGCCTAAACACCACCAAATCCCAAATTTGGTCAAAATCCTCAAATTCATCCAAAATACCCAAACTTGTTCAAAAGTCATTTTAGATCTTTTAAAAATACCCAAGCTACCCAAAACCACCCAAAATTCCAAATTTACCAAAAATTACCAAAATTACAAAAATACCCTTAGCACCCCAAGCCTTCCCAAAGCCTCCAAAATCACTCCAACTATCTCCAAAACCCATTTGGACTCCATTGGACCCAATTTGACCATTTTGACCTTTTTTGACCAAAACCCCCAAATTACCTTTAAGGGCCCAATTTCCCCAAATTAGTCACAAATATCCATCAAGTTGGTCCTAATTTCCCCAAACTTCAAACCTAAACTCAAATTCACCTTCCATGTGACCAATTTAAACCAAATACAAGCTCAATTAGCCCATGTTTTGAGCCCAATTTTGATCGAAGTCAAACCCCCAATTTTGGTCCTATGGTCTAATCCCACCAAATTGAACCACAAGGCCTACTCAATTGGCTTCAATTTGAATCATAAACTCTTCATAACATTCTTGCACATCAATCTTGACCTTTAATTTTCCTTGGTGAAGCCTCAATTTTATTTAATTTCAACATAAATCCAAAAAACCCTAAATTTTGCCCTAAATTGGCTATGTCTCTAAGTTCCACCAAATTGATTGCTATAACCCCAAAATTGACACCCCGTTTATGTTGAAAACTCTTTATGACATTCCTCTCTTCATGATGTTCTTATAGACCATTTTCAACAATAAATTTAGAGTTAGCCCAAGCCTAGCCCAACTTAGGCGCCCAACTTAGGCCCAAGTCTGCCCAAGTCTAGCCCAACATACCCAAATTGACCAAAATTCTAAAATCCTTCAAATTGAACCCCCAATTGAACTCGAAATAATTAAAGAGAGCCTCAAAGTAGTTCAGAGTTATTTCCCGAGCACTTTGGAATCTTTTGGATGTTTTGAAGGATAAAATGAACTTATCGTGTTTTGTCCTAAAATCGTCTACTAGGATCTTCTGAAATTCAACTAAATCATACCTAGGATTTGGTAGCTAAACCTTCATCTACTCATGCAATTTAAATTCTTTGCAACATTATATACATGCATTGCAAGTACTGACCTTTCAGGAGGTGGAAACGGGAAGACTAGCCAGGTATGCTCTTACAATTTATAGTACCATTTTCTCTTTTACTTTCCGTACTGTACTTTCATGCTTACAAACTTGCATATTAAACAATGATGTCACCCTGCATGAAAACCAAAACTGCTATGATAGTCGTAAAATCAAGAGCAAATTAAAATAAACCAAGATAAAATTCACCGCCACAACATTCAAATATAAAACAACTTAAAATTTAATCACAAACATTAAAAAAACACAACTACAACTAAATTAAGATGTCTCTCTTAGATGATTGGGAATCCCTCGAAGGAGGTAACCTACGGCTGCTAACAAGGCTTCCCACAATCTAAATGAAAGTATGGAACTCATTAAGTTGAGTTTAGTAAATCCATTTGGAGTAAGTGAATCCAATAGAAAATAGTGGTGCCGGAACGAGGGAACTGTAGGATCCTAATCGGTGTCACTCTAATCAACTTTAACATGCCCTATAATATTTAAAGAACTAAAACCATAGGGCCATCTAATTTGACAACATAACTTGACATACAAGAAAACTCAAACTCGTCACGGCAAGGAGCTTGGAGCTAGCATTATGAGCAACATGACTATCTTCAACAGCAAAACATGTCTTCCCCAGCTAAACTAATTTCCCTCCTTAGAATTAAGCAACCAAGTCATAAGATTTTGAGGTTGTCTGCTTATCTGCTTATGCAACATATTATGCAACATAAATCATCACCTCACATTTAGGCCTTTGTATAGCTCTGATGTACAATCTAATCCTTAACTCGTTATAGGATTTTGAGGTTTTCGTTTGTCACGACTTAAACCCTCACATCCTTCAAGCTATTTGTGTGATCGTTTCACACGAATGTAAGCCCTAAAAAATAAAATTGGCAGGATACAACACATAAATATTTCTCCTCAAAATTGAAGCCAAAAAATAGGATAGACTGGGAATTCACTGAGGTTCTCCTTTGGATCTATGACATCCTCTAGCTCTTCCTCCTTTGGATTCTACAATAAATGTTCCAAATTTAAGCCATTTCCATTTCACACTTTGTTTGTTCGATCTCGTTGAAAAGTCCTATCCTTTTGACCTCTTTGAAGATAATATTTCCTTGATTTTTATCAAGAGTTTTCTTAGATGACCTCTGTCATTTAAGATGTAATTAACCATAAGGGATTGCCCTTATAGGAAGCTTGTCCAAACTCAGCTTAATATAAACCCTATTTAATTCTTCGTATTAGATAGGAGAACTTGTCGGCAAATAAAACAGTTTTGCAAACCAAACGGACGTCATATATTTCTTAGTTTATTTGTTCAAGCCTCATCCTGAAATCTTGTGTTCATCCTTCGGGATAGATATAGAGTTTGAGGTATAGTGCTCTTTCATTTAAACTATAAAAAATATGGGGTCAGTTTGATTTCATATTTTTCTAAAACTTGTATATATATCGACAACTTCCAACAGACAACTCCATAACCTAAAATAGTGCCGACAAAATTAAAATCCCCAATTTGGTCTAATTGATTGGAAACTAATGCGAGATTGTTAGCCCTCAGATGAGAGAGTAGTGGGAGCTCTGGAGTGGCAGTCGGCTTCCTCCTAGCCTAACTACATAATTAGGGTTCAAACTTTGGATTAGTCAATTTTCTTTATGCACTTGAAAGAGGGTAAAGAATAGGATTGCTCCTATTTGGCACAAAATAATTTATTTAAATATATATTTTCAAATGATTTTAATTTCTTCATAATTTATATACTCATTATAAAAGGGAAGGATGTTTTCATAAATTTGAACTCTTCGTGACAAAAACTTTGTTTAGTTTTCAAAATTTTACTTTTGAAAGTTTAGCAATTAGTTTAATTAATTTAGTCTTTTAATTGCATTTTATTTATCATTCACTCATTTACTTTAGATTTGAATTTAATACTCCACTATTCTAGTTTAAATTGTAGTTTACATTATAATCTTAAGAATTTACTTATAAGCATTTCCAGCTTCCTTGTTGGATCGATATCTAGGACTAAATTAGAGCCCTTTATTACTTGAGTGATATGCATACTTGTGTTTTTTTAAAGAATTTGGCAGTTTAAAGATTTTTAAAAGATAAAATTATTGCACATCCAAAAGCCCTTTATTACTCAAAATCATTTATCAGCGGGAAGAAGAAGTGCAGGGTCTACAGATTGGGGTCACAGGTGCCAGCCTATGATTCCTTCTCGCACATCCAATGCATCCTCTTCCACTTACAGGAGGAGGAGATGCGTCAACAAATTGCTACTAAAGTTTCTACCTAGGAAGTCGCTCTAAGATCGGAGATGAGGGCGGATATCAAAGTGGTGCTGCGTTCTGAACTATAGATAGGGAAGGAGCCAGTCCAAGATAAGAGTGGGGATGATGATGATGAGGAGAGAGCACAGGAGAATGAGGAGGATCAGAAGGAGGTTATTTTTTGTTTGTCTGTGTATTAAATAATTTATTGTTAGCGAACATTATTTTAATTGTGCAGTTTTACATTTTGTGTCATCCAATTCAATTTTTTCCTTTTATTTCTGCATATGATTTATGTGTTAATTAGTTTTGTTGCTTGTTGTGCTATGTTTTGATTGCACTATTACGATTGCAGGTGTGTATAATGCCGCATTGAAAGAGGGTTTTTTTTTCTTATGGTACAAATTTTCGATGGATTTTTTATGGTTTCACGACACCTTCATTATATGCCGACGGTTTTCCAACGATCTATCCAACAAGCAGCGTCTGGACAAAGAGCTGCACTTTTGCTATGGCCAAAACTGTCAATAAATTCTCATGGTTAACTGATACACGACAATTTTCAGAAGAAACCATGACACTTTTTCGGCTAAAATTCAAGCTATACATATAAAGACCCTTTTAATTAATGATAAATATAAACAAAGCCATCTTAATTTATTAAAGGTTTAAGTGCAAAAGTAATTCCAAAATATTTATATGATGTATTATATTCCTATATTTATAGAAATATCAAATTAGTCCATAGACTTTTTAAATTAGAGCTAAAATAATCCTATAAAGAATTAATAGAACTCAATTTAAGATTAATTGGAGATTATTTTAAATTTTTTCTAAACTGTGGACTAAAATAATTCCATATAAATAATTATTTTGAAGGTTCATTTCTTAATAGACGATTGGACTTCAAACTAAAAATAATGTGCATAAACGTTTTTCATTCAAAGTCTTTCTTAAGAATATTAAATTGCAATTTTAATAAATAGAGATTCAAATTCACAAATTAACAACAACATTAAAATCTTTTAACACTTAAAAAATTACTAAAATGTTTGTTTCATCTACATAAAATCTATTTCTTACTCTCATTTCTTAATTGAAAATTATTTTGGTTACAAAGTAAAAGCATTGAAATATAGTTATAAAAAACAAATGCTTTTAACCAACGGATTTTAATTTCTAACAACTCGATCTTGATCTCAATATCAACTATTCTAAATAATAATTTAACAATCAGAGATCTCACATGTATTGTGAAGCAAATCGTTTAATTAATTTATTATTTCCTCACGTCACTAGTTTTTAATTTATGGGATAAACCTAAGGATTAAAATGATTGAATAAATAAGAAGAATATTTTGGTAATATTTTGCAATATTTTTAATGTGCACCCCAAAATTTTCATTAATCAAATAATATTATATTTAAACTATTAAAGTTAATAACTAAATCATAATAATTGTTTATTTATTTAGTCATTTTGTTGAATCTTGATTTGTCCATGAATCACCCCAAATGAATAGAGCGCGAGACAAAAGTTAGAGAGAAACTAAGAAAAATTCACAGTAATGAAGAGTAATTTGATAGAAGTGTAACATTTTATTCATAAAATAATCCTATATTTATAGAGAAAGGGGGTACACCATATGAATTCGCCTTTACTCCCTTGCTTTAGTGGGAGGTTGTATAGTGTATTACATGTATTTTATATTCGTGGGCCTTCAGTTTGACTATCCTCTGACTCAGTCGGCTGAACTTAGTTGATCCTAGTTTGACAACTCATGTTCATTCCACTAGGTTGATCAGGGTTGTCTGTTAGCCTCTGAGGATCTATGGGTCAATCGAACTTAACCTAGTCTAATCTGGTTGACGACCATTGATCCCAAGATGAAAAACTCTCGTCATACTACAAGAATTTAGTTTATTACCGATGGTTGAATACCGTCAGTAATAATGGGATAAACCGTAGGTAATATATTTACCGACAGTTTAGGGACGAAAAAGTCGACGTAGCAAAAATTATTGTCGATTATAGAATTGCCGATGAATTTAGCGATAGTTTACATTAACCGAAGGACATCTGACATGACATAACCATCATTATAGATTCACAAACATGCCATGTTTAACCGTAGCTTAACCGATTATAATTTCAACACTCATTTACATCAATTTTTCAAATTCAACATAAAATCATAATCAATATTTTTCATTTTATAATATTCTTAATGTCTTGATTCTGGTGGTTTGTGTAAATGCATGAAGTCAATAGTTCCAAAATATTATACTTTAGAAAACGGTTTCGGATGCTAAGTATTTATCTCTAAAATAGGAAAAAATATTACATCAGTACTACGCACGTAGAAGTAACGTGCGTAGCCAATGAAATCACGGCATGACACCTCGCTCGACAGAGAAAGAAAACAACGCAGTAACACGGGGAATATTCCCTCCCACGTTATTGATGTGTTATTCATGTGTTATTGCGTGTTATTGATGTGTTATTGATGTGTTTAGGTGTTATTATAACACCAAGAATATTCTCAGGACAAAATAACACATGAATAACACATAATAACAACTAAATAACACGGGAAATATTCCCGACAGAGAAAAAAACGGCGCAGTACCGGCGCAGTAACACGGGAGAATATTCTCCCCCATGTTGATCATGTGTTATTGTGTGTTATTCATATGTTATTCATGTGTTATTGATGTATTATTGTATTATTATAACACCAGGAATATTTCCAGGACACAATAACACATGAATAACACACAATAACACATCAATAACGCGGGAGGGAATATTCTCCGTGTTACTGCACCGTTTTTTCTCCATCGCACGGGTATCGTATCGTGATTTTATTGACTATGCACGTTACTCTATATGTAACGCCGATTCCATGGAAGGCACGTCCGACAGCTGAAAATCGCCCATCGCACGAGTATCGTATCGTGATTTTATTGACTACGCACGTTACTCTATATGTAATATTTTTCCCTAAAATAGTCAGCCACGCCGATTCCATGGAAGGCACGTCCGACAGCTGAAAATCGCGTGAATCAGAAGTTCCCGCGGTCGGGCGGTCGCCACGTCGGAGTAGAGTAGTTCTGAGCACATGTACATTTACGTTAAAAAGATTCTGGATCACCGTCCGGCCAGTATTCTCAAATGGTGCCACGAAATTGACATTAGAGTTGATTAATAATTCCCTAAAGCATATTCAAATCTCGTGCAGCACAATTATTATGGCAAATCTAAAAGTACAAATTGCAGCGTTTATCCAATATGACCTTGCCACAGCAAGAGGAGCTGCGAGCTGAGCCGTACGGCGACGTCGTTTTTGTTTTCTCAAAATCGAAGGAGCGAAGGGGGAATTGCCCTCCACGTGTTTTCATTTAGGTGGACTGGAAAAAGTGACCGCGGGTTACAGTTGTGGTGAGGGTGTGGCGAGGAGGCGTATGCGGTGGGGCTCTGTGGCGCGGAATTATCCTAGCTGATATGGGACAGATTTATCCAGGGACCACGATACAAGGCTTGTTGGAAGATTGTAGACCAAAGAATGGGTTTGTGGGACCGGCGAGAAGAGGGTGGGGATGTGGGGTACACAATGTGTCGCATTTCATGTTGAACCATAAACATTTTTTATGGCTAATAACGAATGCGAATGTGATTAAGCATAGAATTATTCCTAGAAAAATATGAAAATCTTGTGCCACACTCCTAGCGATTTGTGTTGGATTGCTTCTCATGCTTCAGATCATTGGATAAAGGGGAAGATGAGAATAAAGTTTTGAAATTTGGTTGTGGTGACTTAAATAAAGAGGCTATCTGATGCCTTCTTTAAACATTTGTTAAGAATTGGATATTGGTAAAATTTTTTCAAGGTTAATGGGTGTTTAAGCTTGATTATTGCCTATTTATTGGGCCTAAATGGTGTATGTGAATGGCAGGGAGTCAGGTAGATCATTCAATGCTTAAGGGAAATGACATCTTCTTTTTTTGTTCTTGAACAAGTTTTTGTATACGTGTTTGATTTCTTAAATATTTATTATATAAGAGAATTATAGATGTGACTCACTTAGTAGTGGTATATTTATTTTATTTATGTGAGTGCGTGGTGCTTGTGCCCATCCTACCTCATGTTATTTTTTCACTTTGAAAAATAATTGAGTTTTTACAAATTTGAAGTTTCTACTCTTCATCACGAAGCCTTCAAGCCTTAATAGAAATTTACATAAAGCATAATTTTTATATCTTTCAGATGTTTCTCATCTTGCATGAGTGATTGGCACACTATGTTAGTTGATCTATTGGCCCAAAATAGAAGGAATCACTCAAACTGTATTATTTGTTTCATTCACCTCTGAAATCCATAGGAACATCTCAAGTATTATTCTGTGGATGAATGAGTAATGTATTTTTTATGGTTATTTAGTTCAAATTTATTAAAATTTATTTTTAACTAGGTTTCATAAGAACATTTAGGGTGGTTATCTTAAGAATGTTGCAATCAATAAAGATTTATTTTTTTAGTAAGTGTTATTTTCCATGAAAGCTATCGAGCTATATTTTGTAGTAGATGATGATCCATCATATTTTCTATATCAATTTCTTACCTTTGAATTGCTAGTTAAAGTAGAGCATGTAATAGATTTTTAGGAATAAATGACATGTCAAGAATTCGAATGATCTTAAATAAAGGATGCATGAAAAGAGAAGTCCTAAATCCTTCAAATCAAATAAAAGAGAAAATACCTCGAAAGAAATAATAGTCTAAGGGGCCTAAAACTGTTATATCAACATAGATGGATTTATTTGCATACTACTTGAAACTATTTTAATTTCATACATAATATAAAAAACACATACAATAAGTATATGTATGTAGTGCCCCTTCGATTCTTTTAGAATTCAATTTAATGTTCATACCTAACACCTCAACTTTCTTAGCATTCTATTTAAAATTATCAAATATTTATTTTATTTCTTTAGCTTTAATAGTTTTTTTGCTAATTGTTTTAATGTATACTATCATAATACGTATATATTGAATCATAACAAAATAAACTCTAGTCAATCATTAGCAATAACGGGCATCAACTAGCACAATCAACTACTTTGTGGATACAACTTGAAGTGTGTTTTTTATGTTGTCACAAGGAACAAAATAATAGAACAAAATTTGGTTAATGATCACAAAATCATTCAAAAATTATTTTGAATATTTTAAGTGGTTGGACGAGGTTGAGATATCATTACATGATATTCTGTGTTAGTTGCAAACTCATTATGAGATGGTTAGAAAAAATTTTGAGTCCATCGAAACTAAATGAAGATTTTGATATGATACATTATCATAACTCTGATATCACTATATGTATTTAAGATTACTATGTCATCACTAACATTTTGTGTTTTTGTAATCATCAATGCATTACTTGTTGTTTAATATTACTACATTATTTTTATCATAGGGGCATATATTATGTGCTTAGATTGCAGTTTATTCGAAAAATTTTGGGTTCATCACATTTCATCCAAATTTAGCTTCATGTAATCAAGCACTCTTTATTCTAAGAAAAATATAAATATGATTGTGTTCATAAAATCTTAAGGTAAAGTAGGTCATTACGTTGATTTATTGCAACTGATGCCTAAATGAGCTTAAAGAGGCATGATTATTAAAAGTTAATAAAGCCCGATACATGATTTTGTGCAATCATAAATAGAAATTAAACAATAAACATTCATAATTGGCATTAAAACTGTTAACTCATTAATAACATTCAAGGTTGTAACTTAACAATTAGCATTCATATTTCCAACTTAGCCAAGCATTCAAAGTTGTACCTTAGGTGCTTACTAATGTACATAATTAATTTATGAAGCATGCCAATTATATTTTGTGAATGCAAATTAGATAACATTCAATCATTTAATTAATATATTTTGAATGTAGCTCATACATGATTCACATTGCAACTCATTTGATTTAAAAAAATAGCTCATAAAATTTATTTTACTAAAACTTATTTATATATTTCAAATTCTCATTTAAGAAATAACTCATTTTTATCACATATTTTTTACCGCAACTCAGTTAGTGGTAAATAAGTATGTATTTCATCCTAAAAATGGTTCATTTACATGTTTATCACCCGAACAAGCAAACAATTGTTGCATTCAAAACAATCTTAATGATATAACTTGGAATTAGTTGTAACTATTTGGAGCGCTAAAAATTGAAGTTCATTACATTATAACAACTATTAAAAAATTCATTCACATACCCAATCAGTTAACACAAAAAATGACGAGAGTGGTAAACATTCTAGGCTTGCCAATTATACAAGCTCTTTGGTTTGCTTTTAATTCCGTGTCATTTTAGGAACAATTGATAGGAGTAGAAAATGATTTTAAAAGAATCTTGCTCCTTTTATAACAACAACAACAACAACAACAAAGCCTTAATCTCGTCTGACCTGCAATGCTCTATGGCGCTGAATGTTGGCATTTAAAAGAGGAACATAATACTAAGCTAAGTGTTGTCGATATGAGAATGATTAGGTGGATGAGTGGCTTTACACTTAGAGACAAAATGCGAAATGAATATATCTGTGATAGGGTTGGTGTAGCTCCTGGGAAGGATAAAATTAGAGAAAGTCGTCTTAGATGGTTTTGTCACATTAAACTTCGACCATCTGATGATTTGATTAGTAGATTAGATGGTCTTTATATAACAACAAGGAAAAAATCATAGGTTAATATTAGCAAAATAATAAAGGAGAATTACTTATTATAAAAATATATTCATATATCACAAAATAGTTTTTTTTTAAATTATCATATTTAATATACAAAAAAAATATAATCATGGTGACATTTTCTTTTCTTGTTTTTCTTGATATGATTGTTTGTTGTGTTGACCACCATAAACAAAAATATGTAAAATAGTAGAAGAAAGTTAGCTAATCAATATCTTAGAGATAACTAATCAAATGTGATCAAGAGATAAAAAAAATTAGTTAAAAAGAAGAAAGTTAAAAAAAAGAAGAAGAAAGAAACATAGCAATTTAAAAAATAGGAAAAAATACCTTTTAGAGGTAACTAATCAAATGTTATCAAAAGTTCGCTTTCCATTTTTTAAGCCCCAAAACTATTTTGTGAATTTGAATTGGCTTCTAGCATTACCAAACTAAATTGATTTCTGAGAATTTTTCGTGTGCTACTATAATGATCTTGAAGGCCACATTGAATACACTTATGAATTCTTCCTGATGTCTTATTTGAGATGTTCATAACACTTTTAAATATGTTTTTTCGTGGTCAGCCACTTGGCCTCAATGCCTTTGGCACGTTGATCATAACGGGCACTTGGCCTCAATGCCTTTGGCACGTTGATCATAAGTGTGTAGACTTATAAATCCATTGTTCTTTTCTAGATATTGTTGATATAACACATTCACAAGGTAGCCTATATCTGCAATGAAGTAATAACATTAGGACTAATCAATGGGATAAAGTTTCACGATAATGACTAACACTTTCTAACATAAAAATAATCATCTACGTATGTTTCTTAGTTGATGTTCTTTTGTTCCTACAAAAGTAATTTCATGAATACATGACAATTTAATCATTTGATAGAGTATATGATTAGATTCTCTAGCCTTAGTATTTACTTCATGTCTTCCTTGACGACCTTTAACTTATATCTTATTATTTGTTGCCTGTCTATAAATAAATTGATCACTTCAAGTGATTATATATCTTATGTTCTCTTCAATGAAAGGAGCATCATCTCCACCGAGACAAGTTCATTTTTCTTTAAGCTCTTTGCTCCATTACCGTGACATGAAATCAATTGAATTAACTATTGGTATAGTTCATACCTCTTCAATTTATAAATCAAATGATTCTTTCATAATATTTTTCATATAGTTTTTTATGCTTAGGAAAAAAAAAATATTTAAACTATAAGTATGAAATTTTGAGCATATAGGATCGGACGAGTCGGCTAAGATTCAATAACTCAGATATTTTAGCTTCAAACTCATCTCTTGTATATGCATTTATAGCTGATCATACAATGCTTTGAATCTTTCTACTAGTTTTTATACATTTTTAATGTTTTTTCATAAATGATGAAAGCAAACGAAATATTTTGTGTTTGCAAAAAATTAGTAATATCTTGTCTTAATCTTTTCTCCATACTAGAAATAAAGGCTAACAGAGCATGCATCAAGGCCAATTAGATGCCTTCAACTAATAACAAACCATCAAAGAATACAATATAAATTATAGAAAAATCACTTAAAGGAATTGTCTTCTTCATTATATTATGTTTTATGGGAGTCATGATTCTTCGTAAGTAGCTTTGACTTCAAAGTGGGTGTGCACTTAAAATTCCAATCCATCAATCCATAATTCTTATCAAAAGCCAGTTCTCTAGAACGTCATAATTTCATATACCTTATATTACTATTTCTCTTTTCGAATGGGATGAGAATTTCTTAAATCTCATGGACAATCCAACTAGATGACACATCCTTTTTCATGGAATTATTAACATATGGATAAAAAATACAAAACTTCAAATATTTTAGTCTCAAGAGATTGGTCATCTGCACAAAATGATGCCTTGATTCTTCATGACACCCTCTTTATGAGTAGGTTATTATGAATAATCTCTTATTACAATAATTTTAACTCTCAAATTCTATGTGTAAATATCTTTGGAATATAAAATTTGCTTGAATCTTATAAAGTCAACAAAATGACTACCAACATATATGCCTTCAATATTTATAATTGTTGACCTCACTTTTGTGAGGAATCGCCCCACTTACCTTGCACATGACCCTAGACTAGGATTGCGCTTTCTTGGATCTCATCAGGGCTAGCCCGAGCCCAAAACCCTTGGTTGGATTGGCTTAATGTTTTGACAAGGTGAGGAACCCAGATGGACCCCCATGGGCAAGAGATATCCTGGGTCACCCAAATCAACCCAAAACCTTATGAGCCTTCCCATGAACCCTAGGAACCACTTTAACTATTAAATACACCTTGGGAGAAGGTTCAAAATAAATTGATCCTTAGCCTCGCCAAAGACCTTCTTAACCCCACTAAGCCCTAAAAATCATTGTAAACCCTAATGTGCCCTTTTGACCCCAAAATTTGATGGCAACTTGGGATGGCCAAAATCACTTGGGTCTGCCCTAATTTTGACCAAATTTGGACCAATTAATCACATCCTCACCCAATTAAGCCTTTTCCATCATGGTCATGACACCACACCATGTATGAGACCCAATTACCACCATGAAGTCAACACCCATAATTCACTTAATTAATTAATTATGTGGGATTTTAAATTTGGTTAGGGCCAAGGCTAAGAGAAAATAAAACCCATTTAGCCAAAATAAAAAACTTTAAGAAAAACCTAACCCAAACCCATGACCCATTCCTAATGGGTCACCCATGGCCCAATACCCACTTACCATGATATATAGGTGACAGACCAACCCAAACAGGGTAAATCCAACCCTTGATTAATGAGTTTGACACCATCCACTATGACTCATCCATAAGAGGGACACATGTCACCTAGCCCAAGCCGCCTTGGACCAACCTTTGATGGGTGAATCATATCATATCTGATCTATATTATCCACCTAAAGGGCCTCAAATTAGCTTAGAGTTTCCTTCCATGCCTCTCCCATCTCCATGATCACCACCATGATCAAGCCATCATGAAAACTTGCAAAGTTTCCATCTACTGCCCAAAATCCTTTGAAATTCCTCTAAGAACTCTCTGAGGAGCCGCCCAAGCTTTTCCACTCATAGACAAGCTCTCTTATGGCTACTTAAGGAAAAAACATGAGAGCCTCTACATACCATCGAACTCTCAATTCATCCTTCCAAACCTTTGCCTCTCAATAAAGAAAATATCCCTCTAGACCTTGCAATTGATTCCCCATGTCCTCAGGCCACCAACACCACTAGCTAACCCTAATTTCCCTGCCCTAATCTAGGATAATTTTTTGCCTCGACATTAATCCTTCCAAAATTTAAATCTAAACCTCCCAAAAGCTTCCCCGAGCCTCAAGACAATCTCCCTAATCAAAATTAAGGCTTCTTGAGCACTCTAACCTTTTCCAACACCAATTCGAACCACTGTTTAATCTAGCATATAGCTAAGACCAACTCTAGTTCAAATTGAAGCAAGGAGGAGGTTCTTAAAATCAAGGTGAAGCTTTCTGTCAAGCCCATGGGATAATATGTGGATCAATTTTTGAAAATAAGAGACCAAACCAATCTCATATAAACAATAGTTTAAATAAATAAGCACAACACCACAAGCGATGCATCTATCCTGAGGAATAGACACATCACTTGCTAATGAGGCTGGATTAAGTCAACTAAAGAAGTTATGACATCCTTTTTAGTTTTTGAACCTTTATGTTGACTCACAAGTTCCCTATCTAATATAAAAGGTTAGATAGGGTTTATATTAACCTGAGTTCTAGAGTTTCCTATAAGGGCAAACCCCTATAATTTATTACATCTTAGCCCTAAGGAATAAACACATCACTTGCTAATGAGGTTGGACTAAGTAAACTAAAGAAGTTATGACATCATTTTTAGTTTATGAACCTTTATGTTGACTGACAAGTTCCCTATCTAATATAAAAGGTTAGATAGGGTTTATATTAACCTGAGTTCTAGAGTTTCCTATAAGGGCAAGCCCCTATAATTTATTACATCTTAGATAACCAAAGCCACTCTCGATTTAGATCATGAAATGTTGCCTTCAAAAATATCAAAGGGTAGGTGACAATAACTTTATATATGCTTACAAATACAAGAATTTGATACTGCTTCTTGAAGATTTAAATCCCCGTCAACGATGCCAAAAACTTGACAGCGACTTTATATATGCTTAAAAATATAAGAATTTGATACTGCTGCTAGAAGATTTAAATCTCCGGCAACAGCGCCAAAAACTTGACAGCGGTTACAGATTTGATAAAGATGTGTATAAAATATTCAATAATTGCAAAGTCACACTAATCAACGATTTAAATCCCCGTCAACGGTGCCGAAAACTTGACAGCGACTTTATATATGCTTAAAAAT
>NW_018249005.1:0-450 GCF_001263595.1 Phalaenopsis equestris
GTAGGACTCTCGGACCCGACCTTGACTTAACCGGTCGGCAGCCTGTGAACTTGGTAGCGGTAGAATCTGTGATGACAATAGCAGTGTCGACTCTGCTTCCAAAGCAGAACTACATGGGAATGCGAACAGGTAAAGTTTTAGTTGACTTTTGAGATCACTTGTCAGATCTGACGTCCCTTAAAATTTCTTTCTTCATACGAGGGGAAATTGCATGTCCCACTTGTTTAAGTAATTCATTAACTGAGCAGCCCTCTTTGGCAGCTAGTCTCTAAAAAATTGAACTTACTCGGGTGACAGGAGTATGTTTCTTTTCTTCCATACCCTGTCCATGAAGTATTGGTAATGTGGCTGCGACTTTTCGGATACTCTCGTATCCATCGGTATCCATTAAAGAATATAATCTACTTCCCCGCACAAGTGGATATGTTTCTAGTAATCTTGATTCGTCTT
>NW_018249006.1:0-984 GCF_001263595.1 Phalaenopsis equestris
CTTTTGATTTGCAGGGCTTTCCACGCAAGTGTCCGTGGTGACATCAATCCGGTGTCTTCCCTTCTGCGGTTCATTGGTTCGATTTAATCCTGATCGTCCATTTTTGACACAAAAATTGACGACATCGGGTAATCGTCCCCACGAGACATTAACCTGAGAGCCGTTCGTGATTAAACCACAATATCTCCCTCGATTCTCCATAGAATCTCATGGGATTTGTTCCAAAAGCTTCATTGAAATAAGACGAACATATCCATACGGTTATGCAAGCATAGTGTGATGCTTTTCTGCACAAAGTTACAAACCGGAGCACATTTTTAGGGTTCAAGGTGATACACCTCAAAATTACTTATTTTAAATATACATTTAATGCTCATTTTTTGTACATTTTTTATGGTATTGTGCTTTAATGAAAGGTATTTTGTATGTTTTTGATTTCAGGTACAGGAAATGCAGTTCACATAAAAAGTAGAGAAAGTGGAGGCAAAACGATGAAGTGGAGTAGTGGCGCCTAAGCGAAACCAGAGATGGACGAAGACTGGTGCCTAGGCGCCAGATCCGGTGCCTAAGCACCAGTGACAGTTTATCTTCGTGATGCATTGGATTTGGACAAATTTGGAAGGGATACTTGATGTGCCTCTTGTGGATTTCGAGATTCTTATATAATATGGTCATAAAAGAGTTTAGAAGACTTTCATGAGAGGAAAAAGCTTAGATCATTTGGAGAGTCCACTAGATTAGAGAGTAGAATAAAGTCTTAGTGTTGTTTTACTTTTAAGAAGAGTTTGAAGATTGCTTTAAAGGGACTTCAAAATTTGCTTGTGGAAAAACCTAAGATAAGTATTTTGTATTTTTGTTTGAGCTATACTTTCTTGTGTATACTTGATCTTAAATACAAACAATTTTTTGGATTATATGATATTTATTTAAATTTTTATGAGTTTTAAAGACTTAATTAGCTAGAATAATTTACATAATTTTTTA
>NW_018249007.1:0-2449 GCF_001263595.1 Phalaenopsis equestris
CAATATTTCCAAGCATTTTAAACTTCTCTTTAGCATATTTAGGCTTAATCCACTTAGATGTATGGGCTTTTCCACATCCCTTCCATGCAACCTTATAAATATTATGTGATTTTTTGTGGATGATTTTTCTAAATACACATCAAAGCAAACAAGAAACTATTGAAAATTTTACTGAATTCAAAAATCTTGTAGAAAATCATTTTAATAATCACATAAACATTCTTCATAAGATGAATGCCTTAATTATCACCTCAGCTCCTTACTCAAATACTGAGATATCTAATATCAATGCACTTGTTCCTATACCGCTGAACAAAAAGAACAAAAAGAGTTTGTTGAAAGAAAGCATAGATATCTTATCCAAACTACGTGCACCCTTATCAACAAAGTTGCTTTACAATATTTTTTATTGCTGACACTCTGCTTATAACGCTATTTAATCAATAGATAACCTTCCAAGGCGACTCTCTCTAATTCCCCCTATGGGGTGTTACATAGAAAATAACCCACATATACTTAAAATCTCCAGTTGTTAACTTTATCTTTGGCTTAGACCTTACTCTAAATTTAAATATTTCCTCTCTCCAAAAGTTGTGTATTTATTGGATCCCAATTATGCATGTCTTCTCAAAAAAGCTATCTACGACCTCAAACAAGCACCATGAATGCGGTCTATAACTTTCACTAAATATTTAAAACAATTAAACTTTCAAAATAGCATCGTCAATTTCTCTCTTTTTTGTTGTCATAAAAGCGTCTCACACATTTATATTCTCATCTATGTCGATGATGTTCTATTAACTGGAAATAATCCACCTCTCATTCAACACATCTTACACAAACTTAACATATACTTTAACATAAAAAAGTTAGGTCCAATCTCACAATTTCTTGACATTTCTACCACCACAAACACACAAGGGATACATCAAAATCAAATGACCTATGCTCATCAAATACTTACCAGCACAGGGATGCTCAACTTCAAACTAGTTCAAAATCTCACAGCTCAACAAAAATCCTCTGACGAAAACAATCAAAGTTTATTTCATGATCATTCTTTCTATCGTTAGATTATTGGTTCTCTACAGTATCTCACTCAAACAAGGCAAGACGTCTCTGACGTTGTCAATCAGGTTAGTCGGTCCATGCATTAACCTACACAGCATAATTTCCAACAATTGAAGAGCATTCTTAGGTTTTTTCAAAACACCAAAGACTTCAAACTTCCTATATGTAATGGAAATCTACAACTTACAACATATGCCAACTTAGATTGGGATGGTGATGCCATTGAACATAAATCTACTACGGAATAATGTATCTCTTTTAGCTCAACATTCATTTCATAGGCTATTAAAAAGAAAACTACTCTGGCTCAACCTTTACTAAAGCGGAATATGATGCTCTTGCCACCACTGCTACTAAGATTTTTTGGCTTTGTTGATCATTAGAAGACTTTCAACAAAGTATTTCTCAACCAACCACTCTATATTGTGATAACACATGTGCTATTGCTCTGGCTAATATTTTTGTTTTTCAAGCGAGGAATAAACATTTTGAAATAGTTTGCCACTATATTTGAAAATGCATTCTTAACAGGAAAATTCAGATTCATAACATCGCTACTTTGGATCAACCAACAGATTCCTTTACAAAAACCTCTCACTAATGTTTGCTTCAAGTACACTTGATCCTTACTCACAATCTCTCCACCAAATTATCAGCTTGAAGACGATGTTAAGTATTCAATTCGAGAAAGGAATCCATGGATCTCTAATGATCATCTTGCCTTGTTTTCCTATATATAGGACTTGGTGTAAGTAGGTTGTTTTGTTTTTTCTCTTCTACTTTATTTCCCTTTCTATATGTTATTTCATTTTTTCTTTCTCTACATATTTTTATTTTTCATACATCAATAAATCTTCTTTTCATTTCGCTCCCCATTGGCTTTCATTTTGCATGCCATCCTCACTCATCCTCTACGCCGAAGACTTCATCGCCAACCAGCACGTTCGCTCGATCAGAGATGGCCTGAAGTATTACATGCAAAATCTATCTTATACTAAGTTGTCTTTTTATGCTGGAAAATATGTATGCATTTCAAGCAAATGCCATACATTTCGTTTCTCATTTTATCAATTTAGCTAGAAATTGTCTTCTGTCACGGTTATCATGGAAAGAGTTAGGGTCTTTACATGTTCAAAGCAATTAAAAATCAGCTCTTGCCACGAAAGAAAATTAAAATCAAATGAAGAATTCATGTGGATGTGCTATACAAATCCAAGAGTGAGAACTGGATAATATTCTCATTTCTCATACAAAAAGTTGTGTTGGATCAAAAAATGTCTGTAAAACACACCCAATGAATGAAATGTGATATTAGAAGAGAGAGAGAGAGTACTAATAGACAAATAAAATGTGTTCTTTATTAATAATATGGACCCCT
>NW_018249008.1:0-896 GCF_001263595.1 Phalaenopsis equestris
GTAACTTTTTTTCGTATAGAATCCCGCCAAAAAACCTTAATGTCCCACTTTATGCAGCCGCCAATCCAAAACAAGAGGATCTGTCAAGCTGGTTCATTGGATTTCTCCGAAGACGAAATTGAATCATTAAATAAGGTAGAGAAACTTAAATTAGAAGTGAGATTGCTTTTGTTTAGGGTTTATTTTACTGTTGCATTGCATTGTTATGTAGGTTCTAGTTGGTTTTTGTTAGTTGTTTTAGTTTATAGTTAGTGTGGTGTTATTTTTGGTGTTATGCTGATGTTTTGGTTTGTTATTTTAGTTTAGGTTTGAGGATTATTATAGTGCTAGGGCTGTGTTTTTTTGTTTGTTTTATTTATAATTTTGTGTTATATTATTGTTGTATTATTGTTGTTTTATTAAGGTGTTATGTGGTGTTATAATTTAATTTTTCTAGTGTTATAGTGGTGTTATTGTTGTGGTTTAGGGTGTAGTGTTATCGTTTAAAGTTTAGGAATTATTTTGTAATAGTGGTGTTATTGTTGTATTTTTTTTGTGTTATTGTTGTGTTTTTATCGTGTTATTGAGGCGTTATGTGATGTTTAGGTTTAGTTTTGCTAGCGTTATAGTGGTGTTATTGTTATGGTTTAGGGTTTAGAGATTGTATTGTTCTAGTAATGTTATCTTTGTAATATTGTTGTATTATTCTCGTGTTATTGTCATGTTATTTAAGTGTTATGTGATGTTATAGTTAAGTTTTTCTAGTGTTATAATCAGTCGAATGCAAGCTCGTCACGTGGAATTCTGGGACCCACCACAGCAGAAAGTAAAATAAATTAATTAAGCGGAGTTTTAGTAGTGTTATTGTTATATTTTTATTGTGTTACTGTCGTGTTACTGAGGTGTTATGTGATGTT
>NW_018249009.1:0-539 GCF_001263595.1 Phalaenopsis equestris
TCAACATTGACAATCCGATCAGGTCGTTAGAGAAGTAACATGACAAAAGAACAAAATGCCTCTACGTAAGAGACTATAAATAGACTCTCTCACTTCACCTAAGGGGGAGAAGGAGACAAATTCTAGAGACTATTCAGGAGAGAAGACCTGACGATAATCACATGCCTCCATAGTCGTCGACAATTGCTCATCGGCAACCGTTGACCATTCTCGACTGTTATCACCTACAACTATCATCCACCGACTGCCAACCACTATTTGCAAGTGTTGTATTCCAAATACGGTTGTTGCCTGTAACACCTGTATTTGAAGACTTGCAAAATAATGACCGACTTCCATAGTCAAATTCAAAACCATGATCAAATTTTTAATAATAAATATTTGAGAGTCAACTTCAAGCCCATCTAGCGTCATGATTTCAATAAGTTTATAGTCAAATTGATAATCTTGACTAGAGGAACCCGATAGTTATAAGAATTGGTTCAGTGTGAATATAATCAAGCCCACATTGGGCCATTAAAACACTTTTGGAGGTTTTG
>NW_018249010.1:0-1135 GCF_001263595.1 Phalaenopsis equestris
GTAAATTGTGTTTTGACTGTTTTTTTAAATAAATTTCATTGAAATCTGTGTTTTCCCATCATTCTTGACTAAATGTAGTGGTAGCTTTTTAGTTGAGATTTATTTATTTTTTTTTAAATTATAATTGCCTCTGTAAATTTTTGGCTTTTACAGCTGTATTTAAATAAGCTATTGTTGTACCAAATAGATTAGTTGTTCTCAAAGTCAATTAGTACTCCCAAAAGATTATTTTGGTCATATTTAAATAATTTGGAGACTAAATGGATATTTTTATAAATTTTGTGGCTATATTGATTCTCTATAAAAAATTTGTGGATTATTTTCACATTTTTTGCATAGCATATAATTGCTAGAAATAATAGATTTGATTAATCCTAGTTATTTATTTCATTGATTGAGTAGAAAATATTATGTTCGGATGACATATATGCTGACAGTCATGTCGTCAGTCCGTAAGTCTGATTTACTAGATGTAATATTTTCTCATATTTGTAGGGGTTTATAATTTAAAAAATGTGGCGCTAAAATGAATGTGAAATTGAAAAATATTTGTTCCCGGAAGTAGTTTATAAAAATAAAATGTGAAATTAAATAAAACTAAAAATAATATAAATTGATATAAAAAAAAAATGATAATGTTTTAGTCAATGAGAGCTTAGATGAATCATCATGATCATTATACTTATCCCAATTTTTTAGGACTGATTTTATGAATTTCAAATTTTAATTTGCTTATATTGAAAGATATTTGTGGGTGCTAAATGTATTATTGCAAATTTACCCATTAATTACATATAAATTTGCTGTCATGCCTTTAGTTGTTTTTGCTCATTTTTAATCTTCAAGTCTGCCATTAATTACATAAAATTAACCACTGTGATAATAATTCATGAGAAAGGGAGCATCGAGGGAGACGAATCAAAAAACATAAAACGATCTGATCTGATTCTATGTATAACGAGAAGTTTTGGATTATACTTTAGGGGACCACTTATTTTTCTAATCTGACAAGTTTATAGTCAAATTGAACGTCTTGACAGATAATCTAACGAGCCTTAGTTCGCTTAATTCTAACATCATAAAATACAAATGTGTGCTACGTATGAAATTTTGAATGTGAGACATGTAAATACAT
>NW_018249011.1:0-3109 GCF_001263595.1 Phalaenopsis equestris
GAGGAATTGTGGAATAAGAAGTTAGAAGTAATAATAGTGGACTAACATGCATTTTTGCTCATTACCATTTTTATTTTATTTTAACTAATACGAATCCTTCACACCCCCCCCCCTACATCGTTGCAGGCAGTGTCAGCTAAAAAAAATTTTAAGGTATGCGGAATTGACCCGGACTTGGAAGATAAATTGAACTTAATGTTTAAAAGGATTGTCGCGACGGCTCAACATGCATTCAACCCAAGTAAGCATGAGTTTGCAGGCATCTCAGGTGACTTGTGGTTTGACGGTTTCCAAACCAGATAATGTTACTCGGGGTTCGATGGTGTCCCAACCGGACAACGTTGCTCATGACATACTTCTTTTGCATTTTAAAATGAATATTATCATTCTTTTAATTTAATTTCAATATGTTTTTTTCTTTTTTATTAGGTATTTTGATACTCACTTTTAAGTGAAAAGTATATTATATTTGTGGATTATTATGAAGTGATTTTTTTGTTCTCAACTGTCAAATGTGTAGTCGTTACAGTTCTGGTGCAAACGACAACACCGGGCAGTGTCAGTATGGTCATTTATCCACAAAAAGCTGCAAATATGTTATTTTCCAAACGCACAAACAAAATAATTAAACAACTTATCCAGATCATGGGCGGAATGATCATTTATCCAGAAACAGCTGCAAATGAGTTATTTTCCAAACGCACAAACTAAACAATCAACCAGCTTATCAGGATAAGCTGCTGATCTGGATATGCTGGATAGACTGCAACTGCCCCAAACAGACCTAAAATCTTTAACTATCACTATGCATTGAAAAATGTTAAACATAGTCAATATGATAAAAACAAAGACTATAAATTTGAGATGAGTGCAATATATGAATAATCAATTAACATTTTATTACATTCATCTCGAAGCAAATCCAAAAAATTTAAAATTCATTATGACTAAACTTTATTCAGAACATACTCAAGTTTTCATTTTTTCCTTTTAGATTCACTTATCAGCCAAATAGCCGTGAAAAAAAATGTTATCAGCCATTGGTGAGAATTTGCAAAAATGGCTACCAAAAAGCAGCAAAAACATGCACGTGCTTTCTTTGCTCTATATGAGCCTTTTTAGTTCCTGTGTTCTGTAGATGACTGCCTGTTATGTTTATAGCAATAACAATACTACTAAAATATGTTCAATTTCACTTCCAACAAGCTCATGAAAAAATTTCATTTCTAGTAGAATCGAAAACAGCAAAGGATAGACCTGGAACAATGCTTCAGCCCATTAGTTCTACCATGTATTCTTCTCCGCATTGACACTTCACAGCATGAGAAACGCTCTGCAATCATTGAGAAAATAAAAATAATTTATGGGCTTCAAAAGACGATGAAAAAAATAGGAGTATGCTTTGTATATAGGTAGTTTAATATTATATTATTTAAATATGTCAACTGTTTGTTTGTTGATATCTTAAAATAATATTTCAGAAATGACAATTAAATCCTTTTTTAACAGGAAGTCGACATATAATATAATTACATTTGAAGAATCTTAGTACTATTGTGTATTAGATAGCATTGATATGTCAGAATAATAACAATAAATCAAACATATAATAATTAACAAATAACATGACATCATAAAAATACAAACATATCAACAAAATTGAAACAAATAGCCCTCAAAAGAGAAGGAAAAAAGGAAATGCAAATCACAAGTATCAATAAACTTTGTTTAGTATAACAACTAAGATAGAATCAAATAGATAATTTTACCTTTTGTTGGATCTTGATTTGTCTGTGAATCACACCCAAAAAATAGAGTGTAAGACAGGAGAGAGACAGAAAGAAATGCACAGTAATAAACAGTAATTTGAGAGATGCGTGTAAATCTCTATTCATAGAATCATACCCTATTTATGGAGAAAATGGGATACAATATGTGAAGTTACATTTATGCTCCTGCTTTAATAGAGACTGTATAGGATATTATGGGTTTTTTACATATGTGTTCCAGAGCCTGGTCACTTTAAGACTCGGTTGGATGGATAGGCCAGCCCTTACTGGGCACTGTCGGTTGGCTAAGATAGAGAAAAGCCGGTCAACCAGATTCAATAAGGATGTTGGTCAGCTAAGTTTGTTGTTGTCGATTGGTTGAGTTTTTTATTGTCAAAGGGTCGGCGGGATTGTCCCAGTCGGCTAGTTGTGTCGATCGGTTGGTCGAGTCTGGTCGTAGACCCTTAATCCCTATCAAGGAGCTCCTGTCAATAGGGTAGAGCTAGGCTATTGGGCAGATGATGAAACACCGCAATTTGATAGGTGGCCTCCCTCATAGAAAAATGTCTTGATGGATGGATGAGACTTAACTCACTGATTATTGATGGTGTTCGAGGAGGCTTCTGAATAGCTTTGAGGTAATTGTAACTCAGGGGGTTAGTTTCCCCCCCGGCGTTGGTTTCATCGTGAGTTCAGGTCGAACTACTCAAATTCGAGCCGCTTTGTTGTCTTAGTTAGTTTTGTTCTGGATGCTTTCGATCAGACACATGAGCCTCTGAGTACACCATTTGCTGACACTTTTTTCCATATGCATATTAAGTTCTCGAATTATCTTACTTCTTGGAAGTCGTGTTGTGATATGAACAAAAAAGTTTAATGAAAATATTAAATATTATTTATGACAATTCAATGATTCAATAATTGAACTACCTAGATTTTCGTGCTCTGCATTTCTATAAACAGGGAATGAAGGGTCAAGACTTCCCACTTCCTTCACATCTTTCCCTTCTTTTGGGATGTTTGGACTTTGAATGTTGCCACGGTGGATAGAGCGGGATCCAAGGCCTTTGACAAAGCATCCTATATAAAGGCCTTCGGCGAGATGAAGGAGAAGCCTCTGTTGGAAGGAGAGAAGAAAAAGAAGGTTGTGAAGAACAAGAAGGCGCGTGATTAAGAGAATCAGGTGGGATCATCTGATTTGCTCCGCGGCCACCAACTGGAAGAGACTCGAGCAAAGGTCGAAAGGCAATCAGTCAATCCTTCGCATCCCTTGAAGCTCGAGCCCTGTCTGTTGATTGGGCTAAACAGGGAGCGAACGGTATTGCGGTGCCGCTCGGGGC
>NW_018249012.1:0-1126 GCF_001263595.1 Phalaenopsis equestris
TGAACGAATGTCGACGAGGCTTGAAATTGATCGAATTTACAAAAATCTGAAATTGAACTAGTTTTGAAAATCTCGCCGACGGCGCCATCGACGTCGTTGACGGTGGATTTTTCCCGAGACTTAGGGTATTTTCACGATACTTAGGCTACTTAATTCAATAGAGCTGGCTGATGGCGTTGACGACCACGTCGACGGCGAGATAATAAAAAAACACTTTTAACCGTGATTTTACCAGTCATTTGCCACTATTCATCAACCCTTTCCTCTTAAAAAATGAAAATTTTGATCTAGGGCTTGAAGATCTTGGATTTGGGGCGATTTCAAAGCGTTTAGACACCGAACTTTATCATCTCTAGGTAAGAACTTCACTCCAAACTAAAAATATTTTATTTTGACCTTGAATTTCTTCCACATTGAGGAGATAAAAAAAAAATTGAGAATGTGGAGAAAATATTTGGAAGAAATTCATGGAACTTAGTTTTGAACTCTTAGAGTCACTCTTGGAAGCCATTTTTTTAGTGTTTGAAGTGTATTTCAATTTTTTTTTTATATAGTTTTGATTAGATTGAAATGGCTCCGCGACAAAAGAGGCGATTTAAGTTCAACGAGTCTCGCTTCATCAATGCGAAGGCTCAGTCAAGATTTACTTTAATATTTCAAGGGAAGAAATGTATACAAGATCTTGTTTTTGAGAGTCTGAGAGGAGAAGTCAAATGAGTTATACCGAACAGAGGTGGGAAAATTTCTGTTATACCACCAATAAGGCTGCTATGAATGTTGTGAAAGAATTATATGTCAATGCGTTCTATTCGGATAACGGAACCATTCGACTAAGAGGGTTTTCTGTTGAGTTTAGTGCCGCTCGCATTAACTCATTTTATGAAGTCCCAGACTCCTATATCTGCAATTATGAAACCTTCAGTACAATGGAAGGCCCACTGAATGATGTCATTAAATTTCTCACTGATGGGAAAGGGACATGGAAGATAAAACAGCGAGAACAGGTAAATTTTTCTGCTTCCATGTTGAATGCCACTTGTGCCCATCATCTCAACATTCTCTTATGTCGCCGTGCGCCACGCCTGACAGCTACTTTTTATATACCTAAAAATATAAGAATTTGACA
>NW_018249013.1:0-2266 GCF_001263595.1 Phalaenopsis equestris
CAAAATATAATGAAAATACTTATCTATGATAGAAACCAAACTCTCTTTGTATATCAAAAGCAATCTCCTTACAATCCTCTTCAAGAACAAAGTGAAAAAAAAGAAGAAATTCTCACCCTCTCTCTTTTTCTCTCACCTTGCCACCCCACTTGGGGCTCACGCCCAAGCCTTCTTCTTCTCCTCCAAGTTTTTGTCTCTTCTTCTAATTAATTCAAGAGTCTAAGATATATTTTAAAAATATTTCCAAGCCATTTTTTATAATTTCCCAAGAATTGCTTAAGTGTCTCTTCAAAACTGTCCATATTCATTGAATCTTCCAAATGGTGGATGAAGTGTCTCTTCAAAACTCCATATAACGGCCCCAAATGCTTCTAAAAACTCAATTTTCTCATTTCCAATGAATTCTTCAAGAGATTCATGAAGCAACACTTCAAAAATCGTCCAAATCCGACGTATATTGAAGAAGTTATACTAAAAACCATCTCTCGCGCCTAAGCACCGATTTTGGGGTGCTTAGGCGCCCTCCTCTCTGTCTCGTGGTGCCTAATTGCCATTTTTGGTTCTTAAGCTCTGGGCACAGGCACTTAAGTGTCCGTTTTAGGTTCTCTTGGCTCTGGTGTGCCCCGATTCGACCCGATTTGCTCTGATTTGCTCTGTTTTGGTCCATTTTTGTTCAGTTTGCTCTAATCACTCCAAATTCTTCAATTTGATTTACCTACAACCAAAAATACAAGAAAACATACCTTTAAAGTGCAATATCATTATAAAATGAAGCATGAAAAATAGTATATTTTTAGGTGTATCACAATCCCGCAAACTTAAACTTTACTTGTACTCAAGTAATACAACATTTTTAAAATAATTTATGTAGATTAGAGTTAATTGGTCATCCTTTAGAATTGCTAAGATTTTTTTCTAAAAATGTGATAGTTCAAATTAGAAGAACTACTAGTGAATCAGACAAGTCCAGGGTCTAAAATATTTATCATCAAACTTGGAAATTTGTTTTCCTATCTAATTCAGAAATTTATGCAGATTTTTCAAACTTCGGATGCTATGAACTTTACTTTCTAAACTTAAGAACTCTCTTAAAAATAAATTTTACTAATATAAGTATAAAAATCAAGCTTAGTATTGTCTTAAGTTCATTACTCTAGAAAGACTCAAGTGAAACCAATTTTTGATTAAGCCATCTCCTCAAGCTTCTCCTCATTTTATTCTTTTTTTCATTTTTTTTTACATTTTCTGTTTCTTTTCAGGATCTTTTTGATCCATTATATTTTTTTCTCTTTTTTTAATATGAGGATTACTATATCTGGGGAAGTCTTTAAATAATTTTGAATTTTACTATCCTCCTCTAAAGTTAAAACTTATTACTTTCCTTCACTTGAAAAGATGTATATATTTTTTAAAATACTTTCTAAGAGAGCCTTAAATGTTCAAAAATAAAAATTCTAAGAATCCTTAATTGTATCCTTAATTTTTCAAAAAAAAAATACATTTTTCCTACTAATGATAATTATTCATTTTCCCAAGCTCTCCAATAAATATCCTTAACTCTAGGTTCACCCTTTGCACTAAAAATATCAACTAAGTTTTTCAACTCCATTTCTATACTTAAAATTCTAAGATCCTTAAGATGACTCCACATAACAATAATCATTAGAAATAAAATACAAATTTATTTGTAGTAATTTTGGAAACAAGTAAGGTTTAAATTTGAAACATTTTTTTTTCTCCCCCAAAATTAAGCTCAAACATGTGTAACAATGAAGTACAAAAATATGCGGCAGGGAAAGGTGACTTTTATAATTTACTATACATCCAACAAAAATATCAACAAATAACACATGGTAGAATTTTACAGTAGAAAGTAAATCTAGCCTAAACATACTTGACAGAACGTAAATCTAGCCTAAACATGCTTAACATAACACCATAAAGGAATTTTGAATAGTAGAACTTGTACAAAGTGAACATTAAATAGGAACACATTTTAAACTTTATAAAGGAATTGCTAGATGCTAACAAGTTTAAGATATTAAGATAAGTTTTTTCGTCTCCAATGACTCATTCAACTTGACTCACAAACATATACATACAAACTCCAATACATAGACTCACAGATTTATAAACAAAAAACAACTACTGAGGTTAATCCAATCTCCCTTCTACTCACATTTCCCCTCCTTACTTTCAATTTCTAATGGACGAAACTACACTAATATGGAGGGTGTATTATAAAAATTTATATGATTATCATCCA
>NW_018249014.1:0-407 GCF_001263595.1 Phalaenopsis equestris
CTCACCCTTTATTTTTAATTTATGTGATCAATCAGGAGTGGGGTGTGATAGATATGAAGAGTTCATATAACCTCTTAAACCTATCAGTAAGCTTAGTGCTCATACATAAGAGTTGGCTATTGGAGAGCAAGCTAAGGGAAGGGGCAGCGATAGACCTTCCACCTCAACTTCAAGATCTTCTACATCCCACACTACTTCTTTAAAGAATGTTATGGAGCAGTTAATTATTGAACAAGATGATATTTTGACACTTAGGAATCAAATGAAAACTATGGAGGCTAGGAATTATCATAATGATGAATACATGCATAAAAAAATGGATTATGAGATTGCTTATAATGAGGTCATGACAAAGTTTTTGAGGGGTGATCATAATTTAGAATTTCCTACCTGCCCCCGCTTTACAC
>NW_018249015.1:0-503 GCF_001263595.1 Phalaenopsis equestris
GATTCCATGCAAATTAACATAAAATTTCTTCACCATAGGAACAACTACGACAGCTGTAGTGTATCACATCACTTCCCATCTTCGTCGCACAATCATCTCTTCAATTGCCGTCGATGGATTATTCAATCCTCGATTTATGAATCCTCGTTCCTTGATTAATCTTTTATTTGTCAGTACCTTGTTGAAGATTCGCTGCGCTTCCACACTAATGAACTTTCTCCGGTTGAACACTCGTATTCTATGATTTTCAGGGGAATTGGACGCCAGGGGAATTGGACGCCATAGGTCAGGGGAATTGGACGCCATAGGGATGAATTTGGTGGAGTTTCACTTTGTTTTTGGGGAAATATGAACTTAGGAATCAAGTTTTTACGTTTAAAAGGAGTAACTCCCGTCTAAAACCGCAAAAAACCGTCCATTCAAACTCCAGAAACTGCCATCCCGCTGGTCTCGCCGTCGGCGGCGTCAAGGGCGCCATCGACGAGCCTTTTAAATTTAATTGC
>NW_018249016.1:0-1642 GCF_001263595.1 Phalaenopsis equestris
CTTTGATTTATGAAGTGACCGAGAACAATATTTGACATCTTTCTATCACCCAAAATGCCCCTTCTATCACCCGAAATTACCTTCGGAGGGGAAAAAATTATTTGTCACTTTTAGCTACTTACTTTTATACTTTTAGCTACTTACTTTTATGCTTACGAAGGCCGGTCTTATGTCATATGACACAAAATCAATTGGTTTAAAGGCAATTCCTTCAAGCCTCCTTCACTTGGAAAGGTGTTATTGGGGGTCTTAAAATTGTTGATATTCTCTTAGCAAGAGTTATTCTGCTCTCTCTTCAATGTCTTATATATAATGCTAATCAAGAATCTATTTCACATTTATTTTTTGAACGCTCATTCATCTTCTCTTTATTAAAGAAAAACATTCCCAATAGTTTTTTCTTTTAATATGACAACACATTTTCTCAAAATTTGGTTTATGCAGATTCAATTAATCGCAAAATAAGTAAAAGATTCTCCCCTCGTTTTTTGTTTGGCTTGAAAGAAATTCCATGATATTCATGGATATTTTTGAACTAAAAGAACTAATCTTAAATAAAGTTCTTTGTTTTGAAATTTAAATTTTTTTTCTTGCAATTAGAGAAAATAGCAGAAGATAAGAACTCTGAGAACTTGTTCCCTTTCATATTAAAAAATTTTATATACTTGTTGGATTAGCGTGGTTTGTTTATCCCCCAATTTAGTTTTGATTTTCTGATATTCTTATGGAATATACTTATTTATTGGTTGGAGCTTCTTCTATTTCTATAAATGTTTGGTTTATTGTTTCATTCAGAAGCTGGTATTCTTCTTATTGGCATCCTTGGATGGAACTCACCATATTTTTAGAGAACAATGATGAATACAACAACTTGCGTTGCAAAGGGCTCAACCGGCCGCCTCCTTACATTCTTTGGTCTGAGTTTGGGTTTTGCGGGCGATTTTGGATATCCACGCTTGGTCTTTGGAACAGATTTCTTGATCTTTGCCTAAACCATACTTCTGGATGCAGCCTTTAATTCTGGAAGCCTTTGAACAAAAGTGTTATGTGCCTATCGTCTCATATATAGAACTGCATTAGCATTGGAATGAGAAATTACATATATACCCACCCAAACTTCTAGTTTTGCATCATCCCACCCAGACAAGGTATCTCCCACTTTTTAAAAATTAAAATCATGATATTCTTGATGTAATGTGAAAGATTGGGTGGTATAAATGTAAGAAGTGAGGTTTAGGCGTTTGATGTGTAAGTACAAAAGAATTAGGCCGTAATCGTTATGCATATGAATGCCCCAAATAAACAGAGGCATTTACATAAAAAAACAACACAATTCTTAGCACCTAAAATCTATTATTTACATTTATACCACCCAAAACATTTTTAATATTATCATATTTATAATTTATTTCGCCATGGATGTAAAAGGCAAAACGATATGAATTATTTTTAATAAATTAATTTAAGGGTACTTTAAAATAAATAATTCTATAAAAACAACACAATTTTAATTTCATATATGTAAATAATAAAACAAGAAAAAAATATTTATTGCCTTAAAAAGAGCAAGTTAAGAAAATTCAGATTCTATTAATTTCATATTTTAAAAAAATACATCCTTATTTATATATCTTCGTCATTC
>NW_018249017.1:0-1707 GCF_001263595.1 Phalaenopsis equestris
GGGGCACATGAGTGAGAGAGATAAAGGAAGGGAGATAGAAAAAAAGAGAGAGAAATGAAAGGGGAGAGGAGCAAGTGAGAGGGGGAGAGGGAGGGAGCTAGAGAGATTAAGGAAATAGATGGATAGGGAATGTGAGAGTGATTTAGCACAAGAGACAGATATAGAGAGAAAGTTATAGAATAAGAGAGAGACCATAAGAGAGGGATGGTTAGAGAGGGAGAGAAAGAAGAAGAGAGGAGAAGGAGTAAGAGAGTGGTAGAGAGAGTGATAGAGAGCTGGGGAGAGTAGGAAGAGAGAGCATAAGTGTACTCAAGAGGGAGAAAGATAAGGTGAGAGAGAGTAAGTTACCAAAGCAATAGAGACGGGAAGATAGATTGCAAAAGAAACAGAGGGAAGGAAGGAGAATAGATAGAAAAGAGAGTTAGAGAGAGACAAAGAGATAAAGGGAGAATGGGAAAGAGAGAGAAAGGGAAAAAGGATGGAAACAAGAGAAAGAGAGAGGGAAGGGAGAAAGGTGTGAGAGTAAGAGAGAGAAGTGAGAGAGTAAAAAGAATTAGGGAGAGAATGAGAGTGAGGGAAAGAGAAAGAATGGAAAAATAAAAAAGACTGATAAAAGAGAGATATAAAGAAAGGGCAGAGATATGGAATTTAAAAAATAGCAAGAGAAGGAGAGAGAAGAATGAAAAACCAAGTGAGAGTGAGAGATAAGGAGAGAGGGAGTAAGACATACTAAGGAATGAAGAGAGATAGAGCAAGAGAGAATGAGAGGGAGAAGAATTGCAAGGATAAGGAGAGAGAGATCGAAGGAGGAATGGATAGTGATGCGAAGGGGAGAGAGCAAGTGGCAGAGTGAAGTCAGGATAGGAGGGAGAGAGGGAGATATAGAAATTGAGAGATAGTTGGAAATGAGGAGGAAGAGAGAAAGCAAGGAGGGCGTTTATTAATAAGGGGGAGGAAGGCAAGAGGAGAGATACAAAGAATGAGTAAGAAGGGGGAGAGCTAGAAACAAGGTAGGGACATGGAGAGTGCTCGCGAGGGATGGAGAGAGGGTGGGAAGGAAGGAGAGAGATAGAAAGAATGAAGAGGCATAGAGTGAGAGAGTAGGGAGGGAGAGGGAGTGGGAGAGATGGATATAATGAGAAGATATATCAAGAAGAGGAAAATAGATACATAAAGAGAGGAGATAAAACAAGAAAGACTTAATGAGAGGGGATGAGGTTGGAGATAATGAGAGAGGTGAGTGAGTGAGGAGAGAAGAGCGAGAGGGAGTGAGTGACAGAGACAAGAGAGGAATAGAAAGATGAGAGAAAAGAGAGAATAAAAAAATAAGAAAGACATGAGAGATAGATGGGAAGAGGGAGGGAGGGAGTGAAGAAATAATGGAAGAAATAAATCAGTGCAAGGCCGTGAGAGGGAGAGAGGAAGAAAGATAAAGGAGATGAAGGAAGAGAGGTAGGGTGGGAGAAAATGTGAGTAAAGGAGAGAGAGTGTGAGAAAGTGAGACATAGTTAGTGAAACAAAGAGAGATAGAGAGCAAAGGTGAGAGAGAGAAGAGAGAGCAAGTAAAGAGAGAGAAGGGAGGTAAATATATAGATAGGAAAAATTAGAGGAGGGAGATCATGAGAGAGAAAGAGAGAGGGTGTGATTGCAAGAATGGGTAATGGGAGAGGGAGAGGGCGGAAGAGAGAGTGAGTGGGAGAGGGAGAG
>NW_018249018.1:0-440 GCF_001263595.1 Phalaenopsis equestris
AATTTCATCTATTAAATTGGAAAAATTATTACTTCTGGACTCCGGCCATAGAGATACTTCTGGAGTCCAATGAATCACCTTCATCTAGAGCTGACAGAAAAAAAACTCATTTTCTAGTGATTCAGCCCGGTAACACAAGGGAATATTCCTGTCTTGTTATGCCGCGTTATTAAGATGTTATTGTAGTGATATTGATATGTTATTTTGTTATTATAACACAGGAAATATTCTCATAACACAATAATACATGAATAACATCACAATAACACATAAATAATGTGGAATAACATAGCAGGAACATTCTCTTATGCTAAAATAAATTTTTTTTATTCTTTTTGTCACCTCCACGTGGCTTGATTTCATTGGATTTCGTATGTATCCCTACGTCTGGAGTAATATTTATTCATTAAATAGTGGTAGTTATAAAAAATTTGTTATAT
>NW_018249019.1:0-935 GCF_001263595.1 Phalaenopsis equestris
GAAGATTTGAACTAGGGCGCCGACGACGAGATTTTTCTGAGACTTCAGATCAACATTTTAGAAGGCCCGCCGATGACGCCCTCGAGGCCACCGATAGCGAGATAGGAGGTTACTTCAACAGGTGCATTGAATGTAGACAATTTTTTAGGGGATGCTTAGGCAAACTTTGGGCTACCTTTAAATATGACAGAGTTTCAAACGATGCTGGTATCCTCCCAGCCTAGCCGCAAAATTAGTAACCAAGTATATGATTAGTCAATGTTCTTTTTTCCTGGACCAAAGGGTAAAGAATAAGTATGCTCCTATTTGGCACAATCCAATTCGAACTAATTTATTTTATCCATTCACTATAATTTCTTGATAAGGAGAAGGATGATTTCTTTTCTATTGAATTTCACATTAGAAACTTTATTAGTATAATTAGTTATTTAAGAGTTATTAAAATTACATATTTATTTCAATTGTCTATTAGTGACAGATAAGCAATTTAAATTACATTATTGTGATTAAGTGACAGACTAAAATCCCCAATTCGGTCTTATCATTTGGGTGCTGAAGTGTAGATGTTAGCCCTCACGCGAGGGGAACATGGGAGCTTCAAAGTGAGAGCCAGTATTCTCCCAGCCTAGCCGCAGATTCAGTAAACAAGCGTAGGATTAGTCGATGTTCTTTATGTCTGGACCAAAGGGTAAAGAATAGGTATGCTTTTATTTGGCACAATATAACACTTTATCCATTCACTTTAATTTCTTGACAAGGAGAAAGTTGATTTATTATATATTGAACTTTACATTAGAAACTATATTAGTAGAATTAGTTAATTAAGAGTTTGTTAAAATTACATATTTATTTCAATTGCCTATTAGTGATAGATAAGCAGCTTCAACTATATTGTTGCGATTAAGTATTGATTTTCTATAATCTTAGTTCGTAGC
>NW_018249020.1:0-995 GCF_001263595.1 Phalaenopsis equestris
ATCGAGAACTCTCACTCTGTGAAGAAAAATATTAGGTCTGGAGTCCAGACGAAGCTATGCCAGACAACAACTATGATCCGCCCAAAATCTTTTTTTTCTTCTTCCTTATGTCCGCACTCAGGCCTTTACACATAATATTTTTTCTACGGGGCCCAGTTCAGAAAAAAAAATGAGAGGGCATACTTACAGCCAAAAGAAGGAAAAAAATAAAAAAAAAAACAAAGAAAATAGCGTTGGCCGGCACGTAAAGGAAAAAATTATTTCATACAGACACCGCATGCAAAGATGCATGAGGTGTCTGATCCGTAGATCACGGTCATCTACGATGAGGATGCAATCAAATTTTTTTTAAGAAAATAAAAAATTAAAAAAATTGAAAGTGGGGTCCAACGAAATACATCATCACCATAAATTATCGTGATCTACATTGTAGATCGGATACCGGAGGCACCTCTGCATCTCTGCATGCGGTGTCCGTATGCAATAATTTTTCCACGTAAAGATAAGAAAACCAAAAGAAAAACTGTAGGAGATGAGGACAATGCAGAAAAAAATAAAACAAGTGATTGTGCCAAAAATTCATTTTTTTTTAACACCCAAATAATTAATTTAAATTAATACAATACTAGATGCTAAAATTTGTCTTGATATGGAGGTTTTGAAATGAGTTTTTTTTTTTTTTTATAATTTCTAATTCAGGATTTTTTTTAATCAATATATATGTGTTTGAAAAAAAAAAATCAATATTTAGGGATTGTTTGGGGCAGCTTGTGTGTTTCAGGATAAGCTGCTTATCCTGAAACGCGACTCGCAGGCCGGCTGCGGTGGTAGACCCGCGGTCTACGTTTAGTGTAAAAACTCAAACTTAGTTTTGGATAAGCTGGTGAAACGTGCGAACAAAACAGTACGGCGACGTTTTGAAAGCACTGTCTGCACTTATAAGCTGCCTCAAACGGACCCTTAGTTTTAGTTTCAGTGTTTAAAAATATATGTAT
>NW_018249021.1:0-492 GCF_001263595.1 Phalaenopsis equestris
ATTTTGATTGGGCTAAGTCATGTAGTTTTTTCTTTTAGGATTTTTTCACATAAAAATTATGATGTCTCCCCTCTACATTTCCTTATATGTGCGTGCACTAAACTTTCATACAATGTTAAGATGATAAATCATTACTCCATTGTCCTGAAAGCTGCAAGGTGTAAGATATGTAAATAATTAAGAATTACTTGCTAGGTATATAAATTCCCATTTAGTCGTGAATTCTAATCATCTTTTATTTATTGATATATAGATATAGATATAGATATATAATTACCCGTAAAAAAACCTAAATTCTCTATTATTTATAGGTGAAATTACATATAAACCAACAGAAACTTCCTATTTACAAATCAGCCATCCGCTTTCATCCATTTTGCAAATTCTAGCCCAAATATCAAAATTCATGTAAAACCCCAACCCATATTTTTCATTTATTTCAAAAATTTGGCGGTGGCAGGCATAAATAGGGCTGTCAATTTGGCTCGTTGT
>NW_018249022.1:0-760 GCF_001263595.1 Phalaenopsis equestris
TTTAAACCAAATTAGATGATCAAAAGGTTTTACCAGTGTAAATTTATGGTCAAATTTGATGTAAAATATTCCTATGAAGCAAATACAACATTTTCTTGGGCCAATTGGCATGGTTATAAGTCCAATTGATGTGATTTAGTCATTTAGCCAGGGTATTATGAGGGTATGGTGAGGGTATTGTATACCTTAGCTCCAAACCAACACCCAGGGTCAATCCTAAGGCCAAGTAGTCCTACAGGAACTCTCCTTGAGTTCCCTCATAACGATCTTACCTACTAAGTGCTAGAGGTTAGGACCAATATGTGGAACTTCAAGTTGAGTAAAGAGAAGAGTTTTGAGTTTCTAATGGTGAGGGTACCTTTTCTAGTTCTCTAAGACCAGTCAGTAGGAAAGTACTATGGCTAGACCTAGGCTACTAAAGAAATTTCTAGACCTCAACCAAAAGTGAGGTCAACATATAATTTAGAAAAATAATACTTAATTACGATAATGTAAGACCGAACAGATCTCATATCGATAATTGATCAAATAATGAGCACAAAGCTCTAAGTGATATATCTTTCTCGAGGAATAGATATATTGCTTACGAGTGAGGCTCAATTAAATAAAATAAAGAATTTATGACATCCATTTTAGTCTGCCAAAACTTTTTATGTTGACCGACAAATTTTCCCTATCTAATATGAAAGATTAGATAGGGTTTATTTTAGGCTAAGCTCTTAAATTTTCCTATAAGAGCAAGCCCCTATTGTTAATTACA
>NW_018249023.1:0-803 GCF_001263595.1 Phalaenopsis equestris
TGGAAAGAGCTCAAAAGGGGATCAACTGGATTGGAATGGGATTCGCTAAAACGAACAATTGACGCACCTGAAGAATGGTGGGCAGAAAAGTTAGAGGAAATTACATCACTACTTCAACATATTTTCAGATTCAAATGTTTTGAATATTGATTACATTTTTCTTGTTGTTATAGGCAGTGCCGGCGGCAAAAAAATTCAAATTTACTGGCATTGAACCAGCTTTGGAGGATAAGTTGGATGGTATGTTTACTGGCATTGTAGCAACATGAGCTCATTTTTTCACCCAAATTAGCAGGGCTTCGCAAACTTAGCACAGGATATAGAGACAGAGCATATGGGTGACTCAGGAGAAAGTCCCAGCCAAATCCCGACAGATATCCAATCCACTGGTGGAACTAAGCGTCCCCGACCTTACAAAAATAAAAAGGGCTTTGCATTTGTTAGAGGTTCTATTGAGACCTTGATTGAAACTTGCAAAAATAACTCCAAGTCGGCTAAGGACAACACTTTTCAGGAGTGTGTTAAGATCCTTATCACATATCCTGGTATTAAGGAAGACCAAGCTATGTATGTTAAGTATGTCAAGGTGCTAGGGAACTCTACCCGCAGACAGTTCTTTTTAGACTTTGGACCTATAATTTCGTTTTCCATATTTGCGTTCTTTTATTAAATAATGAAAGTCATTATTATAACTTCATTACTACTACTGGGTTACATTGACTATTTATTTGATGAACTTCTATATATTTATGTCTTATGTTGTGTTATTGTAATGGACTCGTTTAATGTGTTGTATTTTTTAT
>NW_018249024.1:0-9274 GCF_001263595.1 Phalaenopsis equestris
TTAAAGATTTTTTATAAAGTTTTATTCTTTTCTTCATACGTGAATCTCTATGATTTTTAATATTTCAAAAATACAAATTTCTTTACTTACAATAGAAAAAACATTGTCTTATTCTCTCATACCAAATATCTTAATCTCTAAAATTAATCTTTATTATTGAAAATTTTTACTTAAGTTTACTATATATTTAGAAACACAAATATAGCTATCTAAAGTTACCCTCTAATACCAAAGGTCATGTTAGATTTAAAATTTTTTGAAAATATAGCTAATTGAGTCAAATAAAGTTTCTTTCTTTAAAAAGGAATTTTTCTTTCCCCCCAAACTTAAATTTTTAAAAGATTTTGCATGAAAAAAATACATAAAGAAAAGACTTACATGTTTAAGGTTCTGATATTGAAACTTAACTCTGAAAAATTACAGGTGTTAATATGAAAAGCTACAAGACTTAAAACATTAAATAATACATAATACATATAAAAATTTGCTCAGAAAGAGTTAACTATAAATACATTCAACAAAGTACTAAAGACTGACAACATCACTAAAATAAATTTCAATGCAAAAACAATTTTACAATCATACTGTTCACAATATAACATAACATCTAAATTAAAACAAAGTATCACACTCTAAAAACAAACAACAATAACAGAAAAGCCAACCCAACTAAAAACTAAACAAAAGACCAAACTAAAACATCACCAATCATCATGTTCTTCTTCTTCTACATCAAAGTTTTGTTGATGATACGAGGTAATAACAGGGTGACTAGGAAACTGAACTGAGTGGTCTCCCCTCATGCATATAACCATTACATCATCATAAGCAGCATCATACTCATACTTCTTCCTTGTCAAATCATCATTATGTGCATTTCTGGCTACCATATTTTTCATTATGTTTTCCATCTTTAAGATATCTCCCTGTTGGATCATCAGTTGCTCCATAAGTCCTTGGAGAGTAGGGGAACTAGAAGTAGAAGGAATATCCCTGCTCCTACTTCCAGATATCCATCCAACATGAGATTCATAAGTTTTAATATTTTCAGGCCTAATAGGTTTTAGAGGTTCAATACTCTCTTCATTCATTCCAAAATCAACTCCTACCTGTTCAAATACTGTGAAGATCAAGGCAAGGTGTGCTAATCCACTAGAAGTCTCACTAAAAGCAGTAGAATCAGTGTTTCTATAAACAATAGAGCCTACATCTATCTATCTTATCTGTTAGATATAGAAGTTCAGGATTCCTCTATCCTTTATAACCTCGCTATGATGATTTGTTGGTATCATCTTAGTAGATATAAAGTAATGTCAGGCCTTAGATGCTACATTTAACATAGAAAGAGGTACCTTAACATTAATCTTCACCTTCCAAGCTCCTTTTCCATCAGTAAGAAAAGAAATAACTTAATCTAAGGCCTCATTTAAAACATAAAATGACTTGTACTGACAGCTATATACATCCTCTAACTAATAAAATTCATTAATTCTTCTTGGAGTAAATTCCACCATTTTTCCACGAACAAAAAAGTAGTCCTCAGAAGTTTCCTTAAAGTTGGCATAGAACTCCATCACTATACCAATAATAGCCTCAGCAGTAAAGTAACAAAAATTCTCCCACTACCGAGCAACGATTAATCTCTCAACATCTCCACCTGCCTTTTTAAATGCTTGATCCGGAATTACTTTCTTTGTTGCAAGCAGACTACTGAAACAAATATTAGTCTTATAGTTGAAAAACTTTTAATCATCAAAATTTACTTTCCTCTTTCCCCTGCTCATTCTCAGTGTCATGGTAATCTAAGACAAATTTTGAAAATCTGAATAAATTCCAAAAATTGCAATGTAGAATGTTCTAAACATAAATCTACTAAGTAAGTGTTCTTCACCAAAGGATTTTCTCAAAAATCTTCCCAAAAATTTCAAAATTTTGTATCTCGGTAATGTAAGATAAATCCTTGGTGAAAATAAAAAATTTTGAGTTCAAAGTGTAGCTCTTACCGAAAGATGAAATTTAAACTTCTTTTGCCTTCAAATCACCTCAAATCCAAGCACTAGTAAGCCCTAAGCGCAATAACCGGAGGTTGAAGGTAACCGAAGGGGTAAAAATGGTGTTTTACTTGGCAAATCATGAAATTTTAAGTGATCTGGGCACTTTTAGCCAATATTTACACTCTTTATATAAATATGGGTCATCCCAAAAATAGAATTTTGAATCATAAATAAATTTCGTTAATTGTTGACTCTTCACATCTAGTGGTAGAATATCACTCAAAATATAATTTATTATATTGGCATACCACAATATATTCATTACATCAATATTATACAATTGTTCATCAGTGAAAGTTTCCAAAATTTTATTTGCAAAATTAGTTAATATTTCTTGTTCTAGTCTAGATAAATGATCAGCTATTTGATTATCATTTACCTTTCTATCAACTACCATAAAATGAAACTCTTGCAGTAGAAGTCCATCTAATTAATCTTGGTTTAACATCATTCTTTTGCATTAAATATTTAATAGTAGAATGATCTGTATGTTCTATAAATTTGCCTCCAATTAAGTACGTTCTAAACATATCAAAGGCATATACTATAGCTGCTAACTCTTTTTCATTAGTATTATAATTAATTTAAGCATCATTTAGAGTTTTGCTAGCATAATATATTACTTTAAAAACTTTGTTGTGCCTTTGTCCTAAAACAGCTCCAATAGCATAATCACTAGCATCATACATTACTTCAAAGGGTTTCTCCCAGTCAGGTGGAACTATTACAGGTGCAGTGATTAGTTTTTCTTTCATCAGTTCAAATGCTTTTATGCATTCCTCATTAAAATCAAATTTCATATCTTTTTCTAAAAGTTGGCATAATGGCTAAGTTATTTTTGAAAATTTTTTTTATGTAACGCCTGTAGAAACCAGCATGTCCTAGAAAACTTTTGACTACTCTAACCATAGTAAGAGGTCGTAATTTCTCAAAAAATTGAACTTTTGCAGGATCTACTTCCATGTAATTTTCAAAAATTTTATATCCAAGTACAATTTCTCTTGCAACCATAAATTGACATTTTTCCCAATTTAGTACTAGGTTGATTTTTTCACATAATTCCAGAATGTTTTATAAAATATTTAAAAATATTTCAAATGAAGTCCCGAATACAGAAAAATCATCCATAAATATTTCCATTACATATTTAATTAAATTACTAAAAATACGCATCATACATCTTTAAAATATTGCAGGTGCATTACATAGTCCAAGAGGCATTCAACGAAAAGCAAATGTTCCATAAGGGCTTGTAAATGTTATTTTCTCTTGATCCTCATAAGCAATTGGAATTTGGTGATACCCGGTATATCCATCTAGAAAGTAATAATATTTGTTTCCAACCAATCAATCCTACATTTATTCTAGAAAGGGTAAAGGAAAGTGATCTTTCCATGTGGCCATGTTTAATTTTTTATAGTCTATATAAATTCGCCAACCAATAACTTGTTTTATTGGAATTAATTCATTTTTCTCATTTACTTTCATTTCTTTAGAACACAATGAATTGGACTTACCCAAGCACTGTCTAAAATAGAATATATAATTCCAGCATCTAACCATTTTAAGATTTCCTTATTAACAACTTCTTTCATTATTGGGTTTAATCTCCTTTGAGGATTGGCTTTAGATACATATTGTTCATCTAATAGAATTTTGTGCATAAAAAATGTTTTATAAAATATTTAAACATATTTCAAATGAAGTCCCGAATACAGAAAAGTCATCCATAAATATTTCCATTACATATTTAATTAAATTACTAAAAATTGACATCATACATCTTTGATTACTAAAAATACACATCATATATCTTTGAAATATTGCAGGTGCATTACGTAGTCCAAGAGGCATTCTACGAAAAGAAAACGTTCCATAAGGGCTTGTAAATGTTGTTTTCTCTTAATCCTCATAAGCAATTGGAATTTGGTGATACCCGGTATATCCATCTAGAAAGTAGTAATATTTGTTTCCAACCAATCAATCCTACATTTGTTCTAGAAAGGGTAAAGGAAAGTGATCTTTCCATGTGGCCATGTTTAATTTGTTATAGTCTATATAAATTCGCCAACCAATAACTTGTTTTATTGGAATTAATTCATTTTTCTCATTTACTTCAACTGTCACTCCTCCTTTCTTTGGAATATAGTGAATTGGACATACACAAGCACTGTTTGAAATAGGATATATAATTCCAACATCTAATCTTTTTAAGATTTCTTTTTTAACAACTTCTTTCATTATTGGTTTTAATCTCCTCTGAGGATCAGCTTTAGGTACATATTGTTCATCTAATAGAATTTTGTGCATAAAAAATTGAAGGACTAATTTCTTTAATATTTGCTAAATTCCATCCAAAAGCCTTTTTATATCTTTTCAACATTTATATTAATTTTTGTTCTTGAATTTCAGTTAAGTCAAAAGATACAATAACAGGCAATCTAGATGAATCTTTTAAAAACACTTATTTTAAATGGACAGGTAATACTTTCAGTTCAAGGTTAGGTTGTTTAATACTTGAAGGAATAAGATTTTTATTATCATTTTCCAACAAATCTAAAGTTTCAAATGTGTCCTGAACATAATCTAAATTCTCTTCTTTTATTTCATTTTCACAATACTCTTCTTACCATAATTTTTCTTCAAACACTTCCTTAAATTGCTCATTATTCATATAATCAGTAAATTCCATCCTAAAACATTCATTATCTTTTTTCTATTGCAATATATTTCATAGATTTTTTAATATTAAATGTTACTTCTTGATCATTGAATCTTATTATTAATTCTCCTTTTTGCACATCTATCACAGCTCTCCCAGTTGCAAGAGATGGTCTCCCCAAAATAAAATGAATCTCTTTATTTTCCTCCATATCTGTCGACGTTATTTTGCTTTGGGGAGTTTCCCGTAAGAAGATGTCGGCCACTGGAATTGAAATCCCGTAGCTAGCTTTGGAAGGACATTTTAATGTTTAGAAAAATATGAAAGCAAACTGACCCCATATGTTTCATTGTATAATGAAATACCTCAAACCCGGCATTTATCCCGAAGGATAAACATAAGACTTGAGGTGAGGCTCGATCAAATAAACTGAGAAATGTATGACATCCGCTTGGTCTGCAAAACCGTTTTATTTACCGATAATTTCTCCTATTTCATATGAAGAACTAAATAGGGTTTATATTAAGCTCGGTTCGGATGAGCTTTCTATAAGGGCAAGCCCCTATAGTTAATTACATTTTAAATGACCAAAGTTATCTAACAAAAATCTTGATAAAAATCAGGAAATACTATCTTCAAGGATTTCAATATCTAACAAAAATCTCGATAAAAATCAGGAAATACTATTTTCAAGGATTTCAAAAGGATAGAACTTTTTAATGAGATCAGACGAAGAGGTGTGAAATGGGAATGGTTTAAATTTGGAACATTTATTGTAGAGTTCAAAGAAGGAAGAAGTAGGAGATGTCATAGATCCGGGGGAGAGTTCGGTGACTTCCTAAGGTATCCTAATGTTTGGCTTCAGTTTTGAGCAGATAGATTTTGGTGTTTCATCCTGCCAATTTTATTATTTTAGGGATTTCATTTGTGCGCAACATCAAAATCCTAAGATAAATTAGGGCTTATATTGTACAACAGAGTTGTACAAAGGCCTAAAGATAAAAACATCAAAATCCTAAGACAAATTAGGGCTTATATTGTACAACAAAGTTGTACAAAGGCCTAAAGATAAGGTGAGGATTTATGTTGCCTAAGCAGACAACATCGAAATCCTATGGCTAGGTTGTTTAATTCTATGGAAGGAATAGTTTAGCTGAGGAAGACAGATTTTGCTCTTAAAGATGGTCATGCTGCCCACCATGCTAGCTCCAAGCTCCTTGTCGTAATGATTTTAAGTTTTCTAAGGTGTCAAGTTATGATGTCAAATCAGGTGCCTTAAGGTTGTAGCTCTTTAAATTTTATGGGGCATGTTAAAGTTGATCAAAGCAACACTGTTTAGGATCCTACGATTCCCTCATTCTGGTACCACTATTTTCTATTAGATTCACGACACTAGTTAGGATCCTACGATTCCCTCATTTTGGTACCACTATTTTCTTTGAGATTCACTTAGTACAAATGAATTTACTAGACCTAATTTAATGAGTTATGTACTTTCATTTATATGGTGGGAAATTTTGTTACCAACTGTAGGTTATCTCCTCCAAGGGATTCCCGATCATCCGATAGAGACGTTTTAATTTAGTTGCAATTTAGTTTTGTTTTGTTGTTTGTGATTAAATTTTGAGTTGTCTTAAATTTTTATCCTAACAGAGTTAGTTTTCATCTAGGGTGACATCATTGTTTAGCATGCTGGTTTTGTGGTTATCCTAACAGAATTAGTTTTCATGTAGGGTGACATCATTGTTTAGCATGCAAGTTTTATGTTTTGTTCATACATGCAGGTAAGTAAGCATGTTGTAGGAATGCTTAAGAAAAGATAATGTTGTAAATTATAAAAGCGTACCTAGTGAGTCTTCTCGTTCCACCACCTGAAACTCAAAATGTATGTTAGAACAATTTATTTGAAGCAAAAAAAAGTAGGGTTTTAGTGACCTACCTAACCCTAGGTCATATCTTGGTGGGTCCCTTCTGACTTGGTTAAGGATGATTTTTGTTAAGAAAAACATATTAAGTTTAGTAGACCTCCATTAAAACATATTAAGTTTAGTAGACCTCCGAGGTATCCAACAGATCTGGAAAAAGAAGCAGGCATGCTTCCCTCTCACTTCCTGGTGAAAGTTCTTGAGCTCATTCAGAGTTATTATGTTGCTTATAACTCATCTTGTAAATAACTTTAATGCTCAATAAACATTGATGTTTCAATTATCCCTAAGAGTAGGGTAATTATCACTTAGAATTTAATTTGGAGATTAAGTGGGTGAAGATCCTTAAAGGGGGCCGAGTTAGCATTATTGAAACACTTAGCCGACATTTTAATTTGGGCTTGTAGTGTTTTAAAGATGTTGAACTATAATTATGTTCATTTTTCTAATCCTCATTTAACCAAATTTGATCTAGCCTAGATCATTATTAAGCCCTTAAGGTTTTGGTGGATGTCTTAGTCATATATTTTGTAAGTGATTGAATTTTTAAGTGATGATGATTCATTTTTGAAATTCATTTGAACATCAAATAGGGGTATTATATTAGTGAGTTATCAACTTTCAAAGTCATACCCCTAAGTCTAAGATCATTTAATCTAATAAACTTCCAAATGTTATAATTTAAGGAATTATAAATTTATCCCTTGATTGTGAAAGAGTGAGGTTGGTTTATACCAATTATTTCCTTATGTTTCAATAATCTAAATATTTTGATTAGGATCAAAGATTACCCATTTCTTTTTTTTAACTTAAGCCTAAATGTTAATTACTGCAAAGTTTCTAAAATTACATTTTTGCCCCTAAGGCCCTATCACTTCATAATTTATCAAATTTAATCCAAATGACTTTGGAATTTTGATCCCACCTCATTCATAGATCAATTAAGACATCAGAAGAGAAAATGTGATTTAGACAACAGAATCATTTGGACAAAACTTCATGATTTATTGAGTTTTCTTTGAATATTAAAATTATTTCAAATTCTGGAGTTTTTATTAATTATAAAATAATTTAAATTTAAAAAATTAAGTTCTTTATTTTTAAAAAATCTACCTAAGGTTAGAGAACCTAGAGAAGTAAATTTTATATTTTTTTTATTCTTCTTTGATTTATTGAAATTATTTTGGTGAAAATTCATTTTTAGCCTTAAAAAAATATTTTTTATATTTCGAAGTTCAATATCTTTACTTAGAAAATTAGGAAAAATATTTCAATTGTTCCTAAGTGCCTAGAAAATAATTTAAAATATTTTCATGAGTTTTACTACTTTTGTGATTTTTATCATTTTTTAATTATTTAAATATTAAAAATAGGCTTGAAAATAGAATTTTTATTTTAATTTCAAATTTATTTTTAGAAAATTTCTCTGACCACAGAAGACTCAAAAACTAATTTTTTTTAATTTTTTGAGTTCAATTTTAATTGTTAAAAATTATTTTATTGTAAAAAGTGGCATTTAACTTGAAAATTTATTTTGAGTTATTAAATGAGCTCCAAATGTTTTGAAATTTTTATGGGGAGTTCTTTGAACTTTGAATCTTAGTGGAGATTAAAAATTAAGACATTTAGATGTTTGTGTTATCCAAAGTTAATTTTCTTTTTGTATTAGGGTTGGTGAAAATTAAGTGCATTCTTAATGACTTAACCCATAAAATGTTTTCCAAAAGGTTCTCTGGTCATTTTAAACCTTCCAAAATTTTCTTGGAATTTTCTAAGCAACATGCTAAATATTATGATTAATTTATGCAAATAATAGCCATAATTTTGATAAATATGGCTCTATGTCTAGAGATCTTCTCTAACTTTGGAAAAGTTAGGGAATGTTCCCTAAGACAGAAGCAACAACATGCCAAAATTTCAAGTTATGGTGAAATGTCTATATGCATGGAGAATCAAAAGACTCAAAATAATGTTTAATTAGTTAAAAAGAAAACATGCATCAAATGGACCTCAAATTATCTCCACATTGTTCTCCTCTGTTCACTGAGCAAGAGGGTATTTTTATTTTATTTTTGTGAATTTTCTACACCAAGATATGGATTTTTGAAGTTAGGGTTATTTAAATAAATAGGAAAATCCCAAATTTTCTATTTAAATAGGGCCGCACCACCTCATCCTAGGCCTCTCCGAAGATCCACGCGGCGCACTCCCGTTCAACGCTGCCATCCACGCCAGCAGCCACGGGTCCCGCCTTTTCGAACTGTGCTCCCATCTGGTGTAATCAGAGCCCTCTGTTTGATACATGCGTGATCCAACGACGCTTCGTCATCGTCCCTGATGATCTAACCCGAGAACCGTCCGTTTTTAAGGCTTGATATCTCTCTCATTTCTTAACCAAATTGAATGAAAATTTTTTAAAAATGCTTGTCTTGATTAGTAGAACATATTCATATGGTTAAGATGTCATGAAATCAACTCTAAATAAATAGAGAGTGAAAATAAGCTCGGGAAGAGGAGGAGATCAATACCTTGGCTCTAAGAAGGGAAGCTTCAATCAGAGGTGCTCGGCACATCTGTGGAGGTCCAAGGAGGCTAGGGGATGTGTCTTTGGGTGTGGGGGGAGGGTTAGACCC
>NW_018249024.1:10776-14282 GCF_001263595.1 Phalaenopsis equestris
TAAAATTTGTATTTATTGGGATTTATTGGGAATTTTTGGAAATTTTGGAATTTTGTGCTAAGGAGGGGCATTTTGGTAAGTTGGCCAATTTTTGTGATTTTGGGTGGTTTGGGTGTTTTCAAGGGGTTTGAAATGATTTTTGAACCAAGTTGGGTATTTTGGGTAGATTTGGAAATTTTGGCCAAATTTGGGGTTCTAATGGTATCTAGGTAATTTGGGGGAATTTAGGGGTAAAAGGCTAGGTTGGGTGTCTTGGTAGAGTTGGAGTGCCAACCACCATCAATAAGCTATGGACCAATGGAAATCCCATTTTGGGTCCTCTATGTAGTGGTCTTAGCCAAACCCTAGCCTAGGGCTAATGGGTTTAGGGGACCACGTACAGGAGTCTCCCAAAAGTATCAAGGGACTAGAGCCTAGAAATTCTGGGTTTAGGATCGTGAATGATTGTGAGTGAGGTAAATGCTAGTGAGTGCCTTAGCTTTAGACCAACACCCAGGGCCAACCCTAAGGTCTAACAGTCCTATGGAAACTCTCCTTGAGCTCGCTCATAGTGATCCCACCTGCTAAGTGCTAGAGGTTATGACCAATATGTTGAGCTTCAAGTTGAGTAAAGAATAGTTTAGAGTTTCTAAGTGTGAGGGTTCCATTTCTAGTTTTCTAAGAATAGTCAATAGAAAATTCCTATGGCTGGACCTTAGGTTACAAAAGAGGAAGACTAGATCTTAAACAAAAGTAAGGTCAACAAATGGACCCTCAATAAGTATGGTGTGTTGGGCAAGCACACCACGCGTATTGGCGTTGACCGACGAGATCAACAAAACCAATACAGACTCCTAAGTCAATAGACATAGAAGGAGTTTAGAATTTGAGTGATAGTTGTTTCCGCTGGAGAATATAGAAGGTGAATATTTGATCGAGATCAGGAGGTAGGAACTCTCACTGGGGATTGGAGAGTGGGGTTTGAGTTTTCAAATTTTAGGTATTTATAGAAGATGGGAATCAACGTGTAAGTACTGACCCTGTGGTGGGATTTGAAATTTAGGTATAAATTTTAGAAGAGGGTTGGCAGTTAAGGACCGACCCCAAAAAGAAAAGAATCAGAAGTTAAGGACTGATCCCAGAATGAGGATTGTTAAGGATCAATCACAAAAGAGAGCGTCGGAAGGTAAGGACCGACCTCAAAAGTAGTGAATCAAAAGTTAGGGACCGATTCAAAAATGAGAATTGAAAGGTAAGGATCAATCTCAAAAGAGAGTGTCAGAAAGTAAAGACCGACCACAAAAGTAGTGAATTAGAAGTTAGAGACTGATTCAAAAATGAGAGTTGAAAGGTAGGGATCAATCTCAAAAGAGAGTGTTGGAAGGTAAGGACCGACCTCAAAAGTAGTTAATCAGAAGTTAAGGACTGATTCAAAAATGAGAGTTGAAAGGTTGTGATCAATCTCAAGAGAGAGTGTCGAAAGGTAAGGACCGATTTCAAAAGTAGTGAATTAGAAATTAGAGACTGACTCGAAAATGAGGATTAAAAGGTAGTGATCAAACTCAAAGGAGAGTGTCCGAAGGTAATGATGGACCTTAAAAATGTGAATCAAAAGTTAAGGACTGATTTGAAGATGAAGGTTGAAAGGTAGGGATCAATCTTAAAAAAGAATGTCGGAAGGTAAGGAATGACCTCAAAAGTAGTGAATCATAAGTTAATTACTGATTTGAAAATGAGGATTGAAAGGTAGGGATCAATCTCAAAAGAGAGTGTCGGAAGGTAAGGACCGACCTCAATAGTAGTGAATAAAAAATTAGGGACTGATCCAAAAATGAGAGTTAAAAGGTAGGGATCAATCTCAAAAGAGAGTGTAGGAAGGTAAGGACCGACCTCAAAAGTTGTGAATCAGAAATTAGGAACTGATTCAAAATTGAGAGTTGAAAGGAAGGGATCAATCTCAAAAGAGAGTGTCGGAAGGTAATGACCTACCTTAAAAGTAGTGAATCAGAAGTTAAGGATTGATTCAAAAATGAGGATTGAAATGTAGTGATCAATCTCAAAAGGGAGCGCCAGAAGGTAAGGACCAACATCAAGAGTAGTGAATTAGAAATTAGGGACTGATTCAAAAATGAGAGTTAAAAGGTAAAATCAATCTCGAAAGAAAGTGTCATAAGGTAAGGACGTACCTCAAAAGTAGTGAATTAGAAGTTAAGGACTGATTTGAAAATGAGGATTGAAAGGTAGTGATCAATCTCAAAAAAAAGAGTGTCGGAAGGTAAGGACCAACCTCAAAAGTAGTGAATCAGAAGTTAAGGACTGATTCAAAAATGAGGATTGATGGTGTTGAACCCAAAGATATGTGTTATGTGAAAAATGCTAACATTTTTTAGGAAGATATGTAAAATCTTATGGGGCTTTGTGCAGAATGTGCAACTCCACGGAGATGTGAAAAGTTAATGCAGACAAGGATAGTTTTGTTGCGCGAGCGAAGAGTAAGAGATCTCGAAATTGAGAGAATCCACTCAACAGATTTATTTTCTTTTTTGTTCTTTTCATCACATTTAATTTTTCAAAATTTGATTTTAATTGGTTAATTTTTTTTAAAGAGAGTTGTTTTGTTGTTTGTTTATTGGTTATTTTTTGTTTAAATATTATTATCGTTAAATTTTTTTGTTTGTTGTTTTGTTCTTTATTCATTGTAATTTTGAACCAACGTGTGGTTTGTGGCTTCCATCCATCGTACAAAAGACAATTGACAAAAAGACATATTTCTGAAAGAAACTTCATTAATCTGCTCCAACAAAATGTTACAGATCAAGTGTAGGCCAATGCCTTAAAAGGTAAAATATGTTGCGTCCAAAATATCTCACGCCAAGTACAGATCATAGGTCACATCATAGGCTGAGCATCCATGATACATATTAAATTGTTGTAATGTAGTAAAGTAGAAAGGAATCCTCTAACTGTCTATTCCTGCCGAGCTACTGAACAAGCTAACCTTCTAAGCCACACTTCAGGACAAGAGTTCCCTTTGCATGTGCTCAGAGGTGCAACCATCTCATAGCTCGTAAGGTAGTAGTTCCTCCAGCTATGGATCTAGTTGAAACCCATATGGCATTTTGTTGTTGTCCATTGTTGACCTCACTTTTGGTTGAGGTCTAGTCTGGTCTTTCTCTTTAGTAGCCTAAGGTATAGCTATAGGAATTTCCTATTGACTATTCTTAGAGAACTAGAAAAAAGGACCCTCACCATTAGAAAATCTAAACTCTTATTTACTCAACTTGAAGCTTCCTTCACATATTGGTCCTAATGGTCCTAACCTCTAGCACTTAGTAGGTGGGGTCATTATGGGGGAGCTCAAGGAGAGTTCCTATAAGGCTATTTCACCTTAGGGTTGACCTTGGGTGTTAGACTAGAGCTAAGGCACTCACCTCACTCACAATCACTCACAAATGCAAATCCAAAATTTTCTTGACTCTGATCCCTTAATCTTTTGGGATACTCATGTAGATGGTCCACTAAACCCA
>NW_018249024.1:15519-20020 GCF_001263595.1 Phalaenopsis equestris
AAGCGTAGGATTAGTCAATGTTCTTTATGCCTGGACCAAAGGGTAAAGAATAGGTATGCTCCTATTTGGCACAATATAAATTGAACTAATTCACTTTATCCATTCACTTTAATTTCTTGACAAGGAGAAGGATGTTTTCTTATATATTGAATATCACAATTAGACCCTCCTTAGTATCATTTGTTATTTAATAGTTATTAAATTTATCTATTTATTTAAATTTCCTATTAGTGACAGAAAAGCAATTGAACTTTGTTGTTGTGATTAAAGTATTGCTTTTCTAAAATCTTAGTTCGCAGTTCTAAACCACTCCCTGTGGGATCAATATCTAGGACTCCAAGTTGCGGTCAATACTCATCTTGGTCTTTTGCCTCTGAACTTTCTCAAATTATCCAAGTACCATTGAAACCTTAAATTTAGCAAAAATTCCCAAATTTATCCAAAATACCCCAAATTTTTCAAAAATCACTTCAAACTATTTGAAAACACCCAAATTTCCCAAATTCGCCAAAAATTACCAAATTACCAAAATACCCCTCCTTAGCCCAAAATTCAAAAAATTCTAAAAAATACCAAAAATTTCCAAAATATTCCAAATATTCTCAATTTCATTTTTCTCAACTTTCACATGACCCAATTTTGCCAATTTGACCATCATTGATTAAAACCCCCAAATTGCCTTTAAAGGCCCAAATTTCCCCAAATTCAATTCGAATGTCCATCAATTTGATCCCACTCTCCCAAAATTTCAATCCCAAACTCAAATTCACTCTCAATGTGACCAAAATAAGCCAAACCCAAGCTCAATTGGGCATGCTTTGAGCCCCATTTTGACATAGGTCAAAACCCCAATTTTGTGCACCATGACCTAATCTCACCAAATTGAATCCATAGCCCCTTAAATTGGCCATGGTATATGTTTAAAACTCTTTATAACATTCCTACACATCAAAATTGACCATCAATTGGCCTTGGTGAAGTCTCAATTACATTTAATTTTGACCCAAGTCCAAAATCCCCAAATTTCCCCAAATTGGCTATGTCCCCAAATTTCACCAAATTGATTGCCTTAATCCCAAAATTGGCACCCAATTCATTTTTAAAACTCTTCATGAGCTTCCTATTGACCATTCCCAATAATCAATTTGGACATAGCCCAAGGTTAGCCCAATCTAGACCCAAGTCTAACCCAACATGCCTAAATTGACCAAATCTCCAAAATCCTTCAATTTGTCCCTCCAATTGAACTCAAAACCCTTTTCATCCTTCACCAAAAATGTTCATTACAATCATCCACATCAGGTGAATCAATCAATTGGGCTTAAGGAAATGGCTAGCCTAATCCAAACCCAAGTTTTGGTCATTGGCACTTACTTGGACCCATGCACTAAATGTAGCCTAACCACCCCAAAACCATCAACTTAATGACTCCATAGCCACTCATAGCCATTAGTTGGACCCTAAGATTGAGCCAAAACTCACCTAACCACCTAAGCTAATCCATTGACCAAAGTTCCCTTAAATCAAGGGATTTCGATTCCATTTTTGCTTAAGCCTTGGATATTTTTGCCAAAACTAAACCTCAACACATTTAATTGCTGTGACAAATTCCCAAGGGTTCCCTGAGCTCCTAGCCACCTTCCCTTGCCATGACCGGCCGGCCTAGTGACCGGAGAAGCCAAAACCAATGGCAACCCCCTCTCAAACTTCACCCAATTCAAACCTAGAGGCCACCTCACCCAAATGAGATGTTGGAGCCTCTCTGCCCTCCACATAAGCACCACATTGCACCCCCCAATTGGCCATGACTACCACCCCTTTGCCATTTTTTTAAAAAGCTCACCTCCACGGACATGTAGGGAGTGCAGAAATTTTCTCAAAGAGAGCTTCCCAAATCACTCACAAAGCTTCTTTGAGTGCTCGTCAGTGCAATCCAACCATCTTCCCCCACTGATTCCCACTGTGGAACCCCAATTTTGAGTTCAAATTTCTGCCTAAAACTAAGATAAAGCTCATTACACTCCCACAGTCCACCAAACTTCAATTATTTGTACCCACTCCTTCACAACAATGAAAGAAGAAAAAGCCCCATCAAATCCCCCTTTCATAGAGACCCTAGCATAGACTTTGATGAACACCTGAAATTGTGCTTGGTCGAATTCATACCTAGACCTTACACCACAGCAAGAGGCTCAATCACTAGCATCTTTTGTCTCCAACGAAGCATCTCTGATTGAAGCTTCCCTTCTAAGAGCAAAGGTATTAAACTCCTCCTCATTCCGAGACTCTTTCAATTCTCCTTTTGTTTGGGTTTGAGTTCATGGCATCTTAACCATATAAATATGTTCCTCTAGTCTAGACAAACATTAAAAAAAAATCAATTAATTTGGTGGAGAAATGAGGGAGATTTCAAGCTTGGAAGATGGATGGTTCTCGGGCTAAGCCATTGGGGACGATGACGGAACGCCATTCGATCGATCGTGTATCGAATGAACGATCGAGATGAAGTAGGACAACACTTTTTTACATGAACCGTGGGATGCGTGGTTGCTAGCATGGACGATGGCATCAAATGGGAGCGCATCGCGTGGAGCTTCAGAGCTGCCTTGGATCCAGTCAGTGCCGTGCATTTAAATAGATAAATAGGGAATTAAAAAAAATAGAAAATGACCCCTAACTTTAAAAATTCATATCTTGGTGTAGAAAAATCACAAAAATAAAATAAAAAAACTCTCTTACTCAGTAAACAAAGGAAAACAATATGGAAATAATTTGGAGTTCATTTGATGCATGTTTTATTTTTAATAAATTAAACACTATCTTGAGTCTTTTGATTCCCCATGCATGTAGGCATTTCCCTATGGCTTAAATTTTTTGCATGTTATAGCCTCTATCAAGGGGAACCTTCCCTAATTTTTCCAAAGCTAGAGGAGACATCTAGACAGAGATCCATATTTTTCAAATTTATGTATATTTTGTACATAAATTAATCATAATAATTAGGATGTTGCTTAAAAAAATTTAAAAAAATTTTGGGACGTTTATCATGACCAGAAAAAATTTGAGAAAATTTCTCATAAGCCAAGTCATTTAAAATACACCTAATCTTTATAAACCCTAAATCACTAAGATAATTAATTTTGGAAAATACAAATATCAAAAAGACTTGATTTTTTATCTCCACTATTATTTAAGATTCAGAGAACTCTCCATAAAAATTTCAAAGCATTTTGAGTTCATTTGATGGCCTAAATTGAATTTTAAGTTTGAATATATTTTTTGGCTCTAAAATGATTTTTAATGATCAAAATATGACCCAAAAAATTATGAAAACTTTTTTTTGGAGTTCTCTATGATAAGGGAAATTTTATAAAAATAAAATGGTATTTAAAATAAAAACTTTATTTTTAGCCTATTTTAAAAATTTAAATAATTAAAAATTCATAAAAATCACAAAAATAATAAAATTCATAGAAATGTTCTAAATTGTTTTCTAAGCACTTAGAAATAGTTTGAATATTTTTCCTGATTTTTTAAATAAGGATAGGGTATTTTGAAACTTCAAATAATTTTTAGAGGCTAAAAAGTGGCTTTCCACTAAAATAATTCCAATAAACTAAAGAAAAAATAGAAAAATATAAAATTTGCTTCACTAAGTTCTTTGACCTCAAGGAGATTTTTTAAAAATGCAAAACATAATTTTCCACATTTAAAATATTTTATATTTAAAAAATACCTCAGAAATTAAAATAATTCAAATAATTCAAATAAAACTCAAAAAATCTTATTTTTTTTCTAAATGGCTCCCCTGTTTATGTCTACCTTCAATAAAAATTTCAAATGATTATACTTTACCTTCGTCAAGTTAGAAAATTTTCTTTGAAAAATCCTATTTTTGCATGAAAATAATTATATAAATTAAATTAAATTTTGAAAAATCACATTTTCTCTTATGATGTCTTAATTGACCATGAATAAGGTAGAATAAAAATTTCAAAGTCATTTGATTTGAATTTGAAAAATTATGAAGTGTTGGAACCTTAGGGGCAAAAGTGTAATTTTTTTGGAATTTGGCTTTAATTAACATTTAGGCTTATGTCAAGGAGGGAAATGGGCAATCACTGATCTTAATTAACTTGTTTGGAAGACTGAAATTAAATGGGGATTAATTGGTAGAAAACTATCTCATTTTCCTAATTAAAAGGATAAATTAATAAATTTCTAAATTATAAAAATTTGGAGGTTTATTAAAATTTAAAGAACCTAGGACTTAGGGGTATGACTTTTGAAGTCAATAATCAATCAATTTAATACCCCTATTTAAGGTTCAAATGAAATTCAAATAATGAATCATGATCACTTAAAATTTAACATTTTCAAAATTAATTAAGACACTCACCGAGGTCTTAAGGGCTTAGTAGTGATCTAAGTTAAATCAAGACTGATTAAACGAGGATTAGAAAAGAAAACATAGCCAAAATTTAAGACCTTTAAAACACTA
>NW_018249024.1:20586-23762 GCF_001263595.1 Phalaenopsis equestris
ATCAGGAATCCCTCGGAGGAGGTAACCTACGGTTGCTAACGAGGCTTCCCGTGGTCTAAATGAAATTATGGAACTCATTAAGTTGAGTTTAATAAATTCATATGGACTAAGTGAATCCAATAGAGAATAGTGGTGCCAGAATGAGGGAACCGTGGGATTCTAACCGGTGTCACTTTAATCAACTTTAACATCCCCCCATAAAAATTTAAAGAACTTCAACCATAGGGCCACCTGATTTGACATCATAACTTGACACCCTAGAAAACTCAAACTCGTCACGATGAGGCGCTGCCTTGATGGACAGCACAGCCATCTTCAACAGCAAAACATGACTTCACTAGTTAAACCAACTTCTTTCCTTAGAATTAAACAATAAAGCCATAGAACTTTGAGGTTGTTTGCCTGGTGCAACATAAATCCTCATCTCATCTTTAGGCATTTGTATAGCCTTGTTGTACAATATAAGCCCTAACTCATTTTAGGATTTCGAGGTTGTCTTTCAGGCTATTTGTGTGAGCATTTCACATGAATGTAAGCCCTAAATTAATAAAATTGGCAGGATGAAACACTTAAATTTTTCTACTCAAAATTGAAGCCAAACAATAGGATAGACTGAGAAGTCACCGAGGTTTTTCCTCTGGATCCATGACATCCCCTAGTTCTTCCTCCTTTGGATTCCAAAAACAAAATGCTCCAAATTTGAGCCAATCCCTTTTCACACCTCTTTGTCCGATCTCGTTGAAAAGTCCTATCCTTTTGAAATCCTTGAAGATAATATTTCCAGATTTTTATCGAAAGTTTTCTTAGGTGGCTTTGGTCATTTAAGATGTAATTAACTATAGGGACTTTCCCTCAAAGGAAACTCATCCAAAACCAGCTTAATATAAACCCTATTTAATTCTTCATATTAAATAGAGAAAATTGAGGGCAAATAAAATGGTTTCGCAAACCAGACGGACGTCATACCTTTCTTAGTTTACTTGATTGAGCCTCATCCTTAAGTCTTGTGTTTATCCTTTGAGACAGATATAGTATTTGAGGTATAGTGCTCTTTTATCTAAACTATGAAAATATGGGGTCAGTTTGATTTCATATTTTTCTAAACTTCAACGTCCTTCCAAAGTGGGTGACGGGATTTCGATTCCGGTGATCGACAACTTCTTACGGGCAACTCCCCCCACCCTAAATAGTTCCGACAGCTTCTGGCGACTTCGTTGGGGGAAAGTTTCTCTTTCTAATTAAATCACGGAAGTACTATCTTCATATATCGTTAATGTGTACATGTCCCTCTTGGATCAAAATTACCCTTCTTTCGTTGACATACTTTATCCATTTCTATCTTGGGAAAGTACAGCCAAACTCTTTGGGGCTTCAGGCCTATTTGTTCGATCACCTTTGAATAGAGGGTTCAGGATGCCAGTAAGGACTCTTTAAATCTTCATGTGGGGTCGGACCCCAATAAGTGTGTTGGTGGACTAGTTCCACCTGGGCATTATGTGATGCTAAATGGGTCTGCACTGGGTCCTAAACACTTCACATCTCCCTTACAAATCTGATTTGCTATTTTACAAATCAAATCAAATTGTGTTGTGCTGCGTGCGCTTTAAGATTTTCTTATATTACTTAAATTTTTATACTTTCAAATTACCTTTTTACTAAAAATTTTAAAATCCCCACAAACTAAGACTTACCCGGTCTACAGACCAACCTCTGTATATTTTCAGTGCTTGCACTAAGATTACAAGGTTTTGGCCATATAACTAACCCCAAAGCTTTCTTCTTTTAAAGCTTTTACAGTGGCCTACCAAACACTAACCTTTTCCTGCAACTTGCCAACAATTCATGAGCCCGCAACATTGCTCCCACCATTAAATTTGGAGCAGGATTTGTAGACCTCGAGGTTATCCTCGGGAAGGCTCCGTTCGTCGTGATGAAAATCACTGCTCCGAAAATTCAGGAGCCGTCTTCTGAATTTGACCTGAACTGTCTTCGGGACTTCCCTTTCTACAAGAAAGCCAAGACCACTACCTTCGTGGCACCCACCAAGCCTGTTGTCCCCGCTGCTGCAAAGGGGATAGAAGTAATGATTATTGAAGATTCGATTGAGGGATTGGCTGTCCCGCCACCAGTCTTCCTTCGAAATAGGATCGAGTTCAAGAACTGCACCACTAACCCGAACTCAAAGGAGAAACTGCAACGAATAGAAACCACAACTGAAGGGTTTGGAGGGCTACGAAAGCCTAGACTCCTAATGAAATAATTGTCGAGGAAAAGCCTCATCAAGAGAAGTTATGATTACCAAAAGTATCCACTTTTGCGTGGGAGTAGATTCCATTCTTTGATGGATACCAACGGGTACGAAAGTATCCAGAAGATCGCTGCCGCATGACCATCACTTCATGGGTAGGATAGAGAAAAAAAGAAGTCTACTCCTATCACTCGAGCCAGCTCAATTTTTCAGAGACTAGCTATCAAAGAGGGTTGTTCAGTCTATGAGTTACTTAAATGAGTGGAACATGCAATATCCCCTCAAATGAAGGAAGAGATTTTAAGGGACATCAATTCCGCCAAAGAAAATTCAAAGGAAAATCTGCCCACTCGCATTCCTGTTTGGTTCCGCCTGGGAAACAAGGCTGACACTGCCGATGTTACTGCAGATTCCACCGCTACCAAAACCATAGGCCGTCGACCAGTAAAATCAAGACTGAGTCCGAGAATCCTACCAAGCATACATCACAAAGATATTCCTAAAAAGAAAAAGACAAATAGGTTAGTGACCAAAGAAAAATATGTTGATTTCATACCTATTTTATACTGTTTTTAATGATATTACACTTTAAAGAAAAGTATTATTGATGTTTTGTTGCAGGAATGATGAATTATGGTCATTGAAGCAAAAAGATACAAAAAGGAGCGAATTTGGAGTGAAAATTACCAAAATATGAAGATTTGAACTAGGACGTCGACGACAGCCTCGACCTCGCCGACGGGAAGTTTTTCCCGAGACTACAGGACAAAATTTTCAGAAGCCCGTCGACGGCGCCCTTCAGGCCGCCGACGGCGAGATTGAAGGTTATGCCTACTCAAGCTTTGGATAAGGCCAAATTTTGAAGGGATTCTTAGGTAACTCTTGGGAAAGCTCATCCACAACTTTAAAAGAACATTTTGGCCGAAAA
>NW_018249024.1:25124-26158 GCF_001263595.1 Phalaenopsis equestris
GACAAATTAGGATTATTAGAAAATTTTTACTTGAGTTGCAAATTATTTATATTTATTTAATTATATTACTGAGTACTGATTTCAAATTGTATGCATAAATTTGGACCTGAAAATCTTATACCCTACGATTCAAAATTAGAACGCACTGTTAGAAGGATTAGAAAATCAAGAAGAGAACATACAAATTCTGATACAATGGAAAATAATCTGAACCATCAAGGAATAGAGAATGAACACCAACCTAGACCCCTAAGAGATTATGCAAATCCTACAGCAGATGAAATTCACTTATCTATCCAAAATCCTGATGTAGCTGCTAATTCATTTGAGCTTAAACCTGCTATTATCCAAATGGTACAAAACAATCAATTTGGAGGTACACCAAATGAAGATCCTAACTTACACCTCGCTAGTTTTTTAGAACTGTGCTACTTTTAAATATGACAGAGTCTCAAACGATGCTGTTAGAATTAGAATTTTTCTTTTTTCACTGAGTGATAATGCTAAGATGTGGTTAAACTCGTTAGCACCAGGATCTATTAGAACTTGGGGAGAACTATCATAGAAATTTCTATCCAAATATTTCCCTCCATCCAAGACTGCTAAACTAAGAAATGACATAACATCGTTCTGTCAGATTGATGGAGAGTCAATATATGAAGCTTGGGAGAGATTTAAAGATCATCTTAGGAAATGTCCTGTAGGATCACTGAGATCTATTATAGATGTTGTTGCGGGTGGTTCATTAATGTCAAAAACTTTTGATGAAGCATATTCTTTAATTGAAGAAATGGCTACTAATAATTTTTCAATGGCCCTTTAAAAGGATAAATCGAAAGAGAGTAGCAAGTATTCATGATTCTGATGCAATGTCTATCTTGACATCTCAAATTGCTACTTTTTCTAAAAAGATTGAACAAATGGGAATGAATTATTCTCAAGTACCCCTAATCTTAGAGGAGAATTCACTATGACAGATTATTGATACTCAATCATCTTATGAAACTTTAAACGCTATAAATAATTGAAATAAC
>NW_018249024.1:42488-46676 GCF_001263595.1 Phalaenopsis equestris
CGGGGAATCGAGATCGATCCGGATAAGATTAAAGTTATCTTGGAAATGCCTCCTCTTAAAACTTTTAAACAACTACGTTCCTTCCAGAGGAAGTTGACATACCTGAGATGCTTTATCTCTAATCTCTCAGGTAGGTGTCAGCCCTTCTCGGCATTAATTAAAAAGGATGCCAAATTCATTTGGGAAGAGAAATGCCAGCGGGTCTTCGAGGACGTTAAACAATATTTAATGACACCTCCTATTTTGGCAGCCTCTATCCCAGGGAAACCTCTCATACTTTATACCGCGACCTTAAATGACTCTCTTGAAGCCCTACTAGCCCAAGTCAACGATGAGGGTAAAGAAAACGCACTCTACTACTTGAGTCGTCATCTAATACCGACGGAGATGAGGTATCCACGTATTAAGAAACATTGTCTAACACTAATTTTTGTCGCCAAAAAGATTAGACATTACATGCTCTCTCATAAAATTACCCTAATCTCGAAAGTTAATCCGTTGCAATATTTGATGACCCGACCAACACTCTCTGGACATCTATCAAGATGGTCGATGATCTTATTACAGATTGATATAACATTTGTTCCTCTCCGTGCTATCATGGGACAAATACAGCTATCAAGGGACAAATTCTAGCATACTTTCTCGCTGCACACCCATTGCTAGTTGAGTCCCCTCTCAACGATGAACTACCAGATGAACAAGTACTACAAATGGAATTCCCCCTGGGAAATGTACTTTGACTGTGCTTCATTAGCCAGAAAAGACAAAAGATCAAGCACATTCATACCGGGCAAAGCAAGGGTCTGTTTGATCTTTATCATGTCAGATAAAGGTATGTTGAGGTTCTCATACCACCTGACAGAGCCATGCACCAACAACGAAGAAGAATACGAAGCCTTAATCACAAGGTTGGAGTTGGCGATTTCAATGGACATAATAGATATTGCCATCTACGGTGACTCTCAACTCGTCATTCAGCAAGTCGTTGGACAATACAAAATTTTGAAACCAAGACTAGCAGAATACCACCGATACGCGATGAGGCTACTGGAGCAAATCCTTTATGTAACTTTCTATTGGATTCCTTTTGGAGAGAATGCCCATGCTGATCCACTAGCAAAACTCTCTAAAGAATTGGCATGTCCCCCGGAGGATTCCATTGAAATCACAGTACAAGGATGACAGGTTTTGTCTTAAATTGACCTTGAAAATCTATGCAATCTCAGAAAAGAGGAAACAACGATTACAGTTGCGGATATCAACAAAGATTGGCACAAGCCATTAATAGAATATTTGCATACTAGAAAGTTGCCGGAAGACAAGTCTGAGGCACATCACATCACAAAAATGGCTATGTCGTATGCTCTAGTAGGTGATGTCCTCTACAGAAGATCGTTCGACCAGATGTGGCTTCGGTGCTTAAGCAAAGCTGAGGCTGGAAATATCATCAAAGAAGTACATGTCAGATTGTGTGGCGCTCACCAGTCAGGGCCAAAGAAGAAAATGAAGATTAAAAGACTCAGATATTATTGGCCAGCAGTGATGTCCGACTGCATGGAGACAGCCATAAAATGTCACCAGTGCCAAGTGCATGGGATGGTCTTGCTCCAACCTTTGAATGTGCTACACCCAACTGTTGCTTCGTGGTCATTTGAGTGTTGGGGCATGGACATAATAGGTCCGATAGACCCTCCATCTTCTAAAGGACATATGTTTATTCTCGCCGCTACGGACTACTTCTCTAAATGAACAGAGGAAATGCTGCTATAAGAGGTTACAACGCAGCATGTTCTCCAAATCTTGAAAAGCCAAATTGTCTACCGTTTTGGTGTACCATGCAGAGTAATCTTTGATAATGGGACAGCGTTCAGAAGTACCAAGATCAATAACTTCGTCATACAACATGAGATAGATTGGAGATATTCAACAGTCTACTATCCCAGGGGAAATGGCCTAGTCGAGGCCTTAACAAAATATTGGTACTGATTTTGAAGAAAACACTAGAGGAAAATAAAAGAGATTGGCACAACAAATTGTAGAAGCTTTGTGGGCCTACTGGACAACATCAGGACTCCCACTGAGTGTACACCTTACATGCTTGTGTACGGGTCCAAAGTAGTACTGCCACTAGAAATTCAAACGCTGTCTCTTAGAGTTGCAGTCGCCAATCAACTTACAACAGAGGAAAGTGTAATGCTCAGGCTCGAGGAACTAGAGAATCTTGAAGTAAAATGGCTTGAAGCACAGCAACTTTTGGAGCTTTATCAGGCAAAGATGGTGCAAGCTCATGACAAATTGGTCTGCCGAAGGAAATTTAAAGATTGTGACCTCATCCTCGTGCTCAAAAGGCCTATTCTGGCACGTCGCAAAATAGGTGGAAAATTCGAGCCAACTTGGGAGGGACCATTTGTCGTTGAAAAGGTCTATGCAGGAGGAGCCTACTAGTTAGTGGGCTTCCAGGGTGAAAGGCCCACGCTGACAATCAACGGATAATACCTGAAAACATATTACACAACCTCATGTTGCTTACTGCTGCTTGCTTTGAAAATTTTGAAATTTTGATCGTTTTGGGATTATCTATGTGGGCAAACGTCTGTGACCGGGTCCAAATTTTTGTAACAAACTTAACCTCAACATAATAATTTTTTTTTAAATTACACACTTCAATTTCCTCTTTTCAAACTTAATATGCTACTAAATTAAACAAATTCACACATAAATAAATGATCTCTTCCCCAAAATAAATAAAAAAAAAATTCTTTAATAAATACTTTGTTTTGTTCTTATTCACGCTTAGTTTCAGCCCACTGACATTTTTCCTATCGTCTGCAGAGAAATGTCAGGCCAGAGGCTGATATTTGCCTTAAAAGATGGCTGGAATCTCACACTAAATGAAGAAATGGCGATGCAGGGTGGCACTATAGATTTTGACATAGAATTTAACTAAATTGGCATGGAATACGAGGGGCTTTTAATGAATTTCTTCAGTCGATGGGAAAAGGAAGGGCTGCCTTAACTATTAAGGGTGGCCACCAAAGACAATGGGTCACTGAAAGGAAAGAACGTGATGGTACAACAGGACCCGATGGAAGAGGCCAAGCCGTTTACCATCCATGATAGCTACACCAACTAGGGGCCTAGTTGCTATTGGTAATGAAAGGATATCATTTGCTCCACTATGAAGGACACAACGAAGAATCGCCAGCCGAAGAAAATAGAGAGCTTTCTTATGATAAAAAAAGTGACGCCAAAAAAAGGCAGACAACTTGCTCACTCTTATTCCTGAGGGACACATTTATGATTCGGGCATGAAAGAGACCTCCTCCTACCAGCCTGCTATGGATGAGGAGTCTGATTTTGTTATAAAGCCAAAGATACTACCAGCTTCAGATGTTTTGTGTATGGGTTTCTCTACCAGCAAAGCTAAAATACCTGCACAAGCGTCAGCTACAAGGGCATTCGTGGAGTGCCCAGACTGCAACGTCCTACATCTACAACACTACAGCACATTAGAGGAATGTGCATCTGCCGATGATGGATCTCAGACCCCTGATTACCTGATAGAGGCATAGCCATATGCCCCAATGGAAGCAGAGTCATATGTTTTGTGGGGTACAGAGCCAAACGTCCTGTCAGACGCAGAATCGTACATTCTGTTAGAGCCAGAGACAGCACCAGCTTGGGTTCCCGTTGATGTTCAGATGAGGGAATACCCATGACAACTGCCGAATCCCAGTACGGTGGAATATTATAAAATGAGCAAAGTAAATAAAAGAGTCTTTGAATTCTACAAATAAGGACAGGGAAACTACATTAACATGCTGGAGGGATTAGAACTGTATAATAAATTCTTCTTAAAGACTGATAAACAGGGTATTCTTGACCATTTCTGACCTAAGGGACAAAGCTCAAGCAGGTTTACTTATGGAAAGTACCTATTCTGAGCTGAGGAAATGGATGTGAGGAAAATGAAGGATTTTATCCAGTGTGGATGTTGCTACAACTTCAAAAATGACAAAAAGGGAAATCCGCCTGGGATCCTCAAACATGATCAAGTAGATCCACTACCGCCAATGATATAGTGGATGATCAAAAGAATGGTCAGATGGAGTATTCTGCCCACTACCTGCATTCCAAATAGTTGCATTATCAACATCTACGACGAGGGTGATTGCATTCCTCCAC
>NW_018249024.1:47412-48603 GCF_001263595.1 Phalaenopsis equestris
AGATTCAGTAAACAAGCGTAGGATTAGTCAATGTTCTTTATGCCTGGACCAAAGGGTAAGGAATAGGTATGCTCCTATTTAGTACAATCTAAATTGAACTAATTCACTTTATTCATTCACCATAATTTCTTGACAAGGAGAATGATGTTTTCTTATATATTGAATATCACAATTAAACCCTCCTCAGTATCATTAGTTATTTAATAGTTATTAAAATTATCTATTTATTTCAATTGCCTATTAGTGACAGATAAGCAAATTGAAATTTGTTGTTATGATTAAAGTATTGCTTTTATAAAATCTTAGTTCGCAGTTCTAAACCACTCCCTGTGGGATCGTTATCTAGGACTTCATTAGAGCCCTATGTTACTTGAGTGATACGTATACTTGCGTTGATAAGTGTGACTTTACAATTATTGAATATTTATTACATCCATTTTTATCCTATATTTTAAGCATATAAAAAAGTCGCGGTTAGTCACTACCTTTTGATTACCCTTTTGAGATCGGTCATTATCTACCGATACTCTCTTTTTGAGATTGACCCTTACCTGTCAATTCTCATTTTAAATCAGTCACTACCTTCTGATTCACCCCTTTTGAGGCGCTCTCTTCTTGAGATTGACCCTTACCTGTCAATTCTCATTTTGAATCGGTCACTACCATCTGATTCACTCCTTTCAAGGTCGGTCCTTACCTTCCAACGCTCTATTTTTGAGATTGACCATTACCTATCAATTTTCATGTAGAATCAGTCACTAGCTTCTGATTCACCCCTTTTAAGGTCAATCCTTACCTTCTGATGACGCTTTTTTTTAGATTGACCATTACCTGTCAATTCTCATTTCAAATCAGTCACTACCTTCTGATTCACCCTTTTGAGGTCGGTCCTTACCTTTAGGCGCACTCTTTTGAGATTGGCCATTACCTATCAATTCTCATTTCGAATCAGTCACTACCTTCTGATTCACCCTTTTGAGGTTGGTCCCTTCCTTCTGACGCTCTCTCTTGTGATTGATTCTTAACCTTCAATCCTTATCCTAGGATCAGCCCCTAATTTTTTATTCCTCTTTTTTCATGATCGGTACCAAATTTCTAACTCTCTTTTGAAATTAATACCTGAATTTCAAATACCCTGGGGTCAGCACTTACATACTGATTCTCATCCTCCATAAATTCCTGAAATCACAT
>NW_018249025.1:0-1650 GCF_001263595.1 Phalaenopsis equestris
CCGAGAATAACCCGTTTTGGCCATTTAACTATTTCGCATGTTCCATTATTTGGGTGCATGAGTCGGCCCCAGACCCGACAGGGGTTGAGCCAATAGTGTGGGTTGGGGACTTCGCGCCACAACCACATCTTTATATATATATTTATATACACACACACACACACACGTCATTTATTCAATTATTTTTAACCCTCCATGATGCGTGTTTTAATTGCAAAGACAGCTTCGGACGGCTCTGATTTTTCCTCATAATCTTTATAATTTCAAGAGAATTTAATCTTAATCCCTTTTAAATTCCAACACCTAACCTTTTTATCTAATTCCAGTGTGCATTAATATAGTCTATATCTGCTTTCACCAACAACCGCCGACAGCGACACGGATGAGGTGAAATTTCATTTATCCCCATTAATTTTTATATATTTACATATCTAACCTCTTAAATTTGAACATTTTTAGCATTTTGGTGTCATAACATGCATCAAAAAAATATATATAAAGACACACTTTTTGTAAATATATAAAAATTGGGTGGTCATGATTGTCATGATTTTTTTGACAAGTTTTATGCCGGCTGTCGACTACCTAATGCAATCCTCCACTTTTCAGCAAGTTTTATGCCGGCTGTCGACTACCTGACGCAATCCTCCACTTTTTGTATTCGGGCTTGGGACCGGCAACGACAGTGTTATAAAAATTAGGCGGTATGTATGTAAATTCATTTTGTTAGTACAAGAAAATCGGACCATTTCTCTTCATAGATTTTCTAAGATTGCATTTATTGCTCTTATAACCACCCCATCCATGTGCATGTTTCTCTACAAAATAGAATGCATACATATGCTCTCTTATAGATTAATTGACTCTATTATATTCATTTAAGATTAATTAAAAATAATTATATTAAATAATAAAATGATAATACTAATAATAAAAAAATTATATATATATAACCATATTGGAATGTAAAGTATTTAAATATCTATAATGAATACATTATGATAATATTTAATAGAAATGAATAGAATGCCTTGTATAACATTGACTTTCAAATAATTTGGATAAGGCTAGGGATGATGATAATGTTGATGATGACGGAGCAACAAATTAAATAAATAAATAAAAATAATAATAAATTGAGTTCAAAAATTTAATGCATTGTCATACCTATGAAAAAATATTACATCAGGGCTCCACACGTAGAGTTACGTGCGAATTCCAATGAAATTACGCCGTGAGGTGATCGGCCCAGTAACATAAGGGAATATTTCCCTCGTGTTATTCAGGTGTTATTTTGTGTTATTCATGTGTTATTGTATGTTATTCATGTGTTATTGTGTTCTGAGAATATTCTTGGTGCTATAATAACATAATAACACATCAATAATACTTGAATAACACACAATAACATCTGAATAATACACAATAACATCTGAATAACACAAGGTAAAAATTCCTTGTGTTACCGGGTTGATCACCTCCACGGCGTAATTTCATTGGACTCCGCACGTATCTCTACTTGTGGAATCTTGATCTAATATTTTTTTCCATACCTATACGATGCAGTTTTGAAAGGTGCAAAGTGCAAATAAAACTTGGTAAAAGTGTAAGAGCAATAAGCATTAATCCTCCAACGATTTATATATATAT
>NW_018249025.1:3319-11176 GCF_001263595.1 Phalaenopsis equestris
GAGCCGTTCACGAACAAAGAGTCGTTTTGACAACCCTAATGACGTAGTAATAAGATGTTAAAGATTGGGGCAAGATTTAAAACATTATTTGAATCTAATTTAATAATTTTTATTCTATTTTATTCATTAATACTTTTAATTGATTATAAATCTTTGAAGCCTCGTAGTCAATTAATTTTTTTAAAAATACTACTCATCAAAATGTATATATATATATAATTGATTGATAGTATTTCGAGCCAAAACGAATCGAGCACGAGCGAACAAATATTTATTTATATTGTTCGTGTTCGACTCGTTAATTTAGTGAACGAGCCGAACACGAACTTCTTAACGAGCCGAACACGAACTATTCGCGAACAATGAGTCATTTTGACAGCCCTAGATTTGATTTGTAAATAACAATGTTTTGGGCGGCGCCCTATATTTTTTTCCAGCTCATATCCCAGTTATCTGCCTTTGCATGCATGTGCTGTTGAACACCAAATAACTACAAAATTAAAATAATATTATTAATAATATAAATTCAATTAAAATATCAAGAAAATCACAAAATTTGGATTTTTCTTTTGTTTTAATCCACCTTCTGAATTTTCAACACCTTTCAGCATGGCTCCAACTTCTATATTATTATATATACACATATTAAGATAGTTAATTATAAAATTATAATAATATTACATAATTAATCAATCAAATTATATATATATATATATATCACTAATTATAAAAATACCATCTTTATAAAATATGAATCAGAATATTCTGAAATATATATTTTTCATCAACAGTGGTTGTAATTAAGCATTTGGAAGCATTCCATCAAGGTTCTGCCAAATGGAAGCAGAAAAAGACCTCTTTTTTTTTTATAATCCAAGCCTCTGATATAAATTCAAACAAACTAAACTGCAAAATCTCTCATTGATTAGTTCTCCATCTTCCTCCGGTTTGAAGAATGGTGAAAGCTGGAAAATGGCTGAGAAATTTCTTGAGTGGAAAGAAGGAGAAGAATCAAATAAGATTAATGGAGAGAACAATCGGGCTCAGGCTTCCGGTGCCGCCGCCAACTCAGCCGCCTCCGCCGCCCCCGCCACCGCCACCGCCGACGACTCCAAACACGGGAAACTTTCAGCTCGAAAGAGTATTGAAACAGAGTCCATCATCATTGTTCTTCAGGCCTGAAATGAGCAGAGTAGTTGCAGAGAAACCGAGTTTCAGAATTATTCAGCATGTTGCAGCAATCACAATCCAAGCTTGTTTCAGATCTTTCTTGGTAAATACTGTAATTTACATATATACCTTTGCTTCTTTGCATGATCTATATTTCTATTTTCTTAAATTATGTTTTTCTGCAATATCAAAATTGAAGCTGCAACGAAGTATTTACAGTTGATTCATGATCCCAATTAATCCTATGTATTTACATATCTAACAACAAACTTTTTGATTTTATATTTATTCCCTCAAATTCTTATCACTATTTTAACTTTTCAAAAGTAAAATATGCCTACCTTGATCTCATGCATAGGGTTGTATATGCAAATACAAAAAAATTGAGTGATATATATGTATGATGATGATAACAACAACAATTGACAGGCTAGAAAGGCATTGAGGGCATTGAAGGGGTTGGTAAAACTGCAAGCATTGGTGAGGGGGTTTCTGGTGAGGAAAGAAGCAGCAGCTACTATCAGAAGCATGCAGGCCTTATTAACAGTTCAGGTACGAGCACGAGCTCAGAGAGTTAGAATGATTGAAGAAGTTCATAATTCCATGCAGCGGAAGGAAAATTGTCAGAGGAGAAGGACCGATGATTCTAAATTCCAACAATTACATGTAAGTCCTCATTCTACTCTTTTTATTGATGTCATTATTGCATATATATCATATCATATTGTAGTGAAATTAACATTTTCATGCATAGGTATATGAAACAATGATGTTAAGAGTATATGAAATGGCTAACAAACAACATGTATATAGGACATGGAGAGAGATATGAACAACAATATTATAGAGATGAACATGACACAATCAAAAGCCAACTTGAAGAACAAGAAGAGGAACACAACGACACGAATAGAAGCCAAAGATCAAAGACACTTCAACTATTACAAACCCTCTCCAACTGCTTCAATTACAGCGGAACTTTGCCGGGAAACTCGCGATGAAAACGACATCTTTCTCACAGCTTTGAGAACACGAAGAATCAGCACTTCAGCAGCCAGCTCCAGTCGAGAAGATGGATCGTGTTCAGCCCCTCAGGACTCTTTATTCTTCCCTAATTACATGGCCAAAACAAAGTCATGGAAGTCTAAGGCGAGATCGCAAAGCACGCCGAGACATCGAAATGATTTGTCTGATTCAAATTTGTCTGAAAAGCATAGAATGTCTGTTGATGGAAGGAACAATATCAGTAGGGGTGTTGTCCTGAAGAGTTTGAAAGTTTAATGTCCAAAATTATGGAATCATAAATGCTTGAAATTTATATGATATGTAAATGTGTATTTGTTTTTTTATTGATTGGCATGAGGTAATTGAGATAGTGTTCTATAGGCAACAGTTGAAGCTGAAGCTTTTGGCTGTTAAAAAAAAAATGTATTCTTTGAATGTCACCATTTGTGTTCAAACTTCACATTCTTTGTTTTTTGTGCTTGAATTTTAATAGTTGATTGAAAGTGTAAGAGAAACTTTTCTATTCTTGCCATAAGAATATAGAGAGCTTCTTAGTCTTATATTCTCCACCAACATCAAATCTTAAGCAAAAAAAATTAGGGAAATTTACATTCATATCACACAATTATGTATTTACATATCCAACCCCCAAAGATTGATGTTTACACTCATAGAACCTTGGTGTTATAAACCTATGTTTTTAAATAGATAGTGATGGTGATTTTTTTGTTGTGCTATTAAAGATTTGAGCGGTAAGTATGCAAATATATAAATTGTGTGGTTGTTGATCTTCACATATACTCGACAACATAAGTCGATCGAACAAGGCGAGAGCAGCAAATGAAGAATGTGACACTGCATGATTAGATTTGTAATGCCTTGACCATGCTTGAAATTCTCCTCAAACAATGCTCGTTTGTAAAATGGACTCTACCATTACATGCAGAACATTGAAATTACCCGAGGAGGGGTTTTTCTATGACCGAAAGAAGCAAGCATGACAACATACAACCTGACGACACGACGTGTGTACTTTGGGCTCAAATCATCTCGACAGTCAACAGAGACGCAAAATAAAACCGTTCTTGTCATAACAGACTGTGTGAGCACATTTGAAAGATTAAAGTTTTCCAAGGAGAAGTCTTTCATGATAAAAATAAGTAAGCACAATAAAAACCACGGGCCTTCGTAGCTACCTGCGTGCTTTGAGCTTAGATTATCTCGACTATCATGAAAGATGCTCACAAGATGTCTGTTTGTAAAATGAACTGCGTAAGCGAGTCCATAATGGTAAATTTGTCAAGAGGAATATCCATATTTTCAGATTGTATACACAAAATTGGCAACACACAAATCAAGAATGTTGAAATTAAACCCTTTGTAGTGGCAGTGCATCATTTCTTTCTCAATGGTGCGGGTCGTTGTACTCGGTTATGGTTTGACATTTATATGTTGTCTCCCATGTATGATTATGTCTTTAAGATGAGTTTGGTGATTCTGAATGATAGGATCTCTGGTATTTATAGATTGTCAATTTGGGGACTTTTCATCCCAAATCATTGGTATACCCTTCCTTATGGTGGTGGATCAGCCTTGACCAACCAATTGGCAAGGAACAAAATCGAAATGATTTGTCTGATTCAAATTTGTCTGAAAAGCATAGAATGTCTGTTGATGGAAGGAACAATATCAGTAGGGGTGTTGTCCTGAAGAGTTTGAAAGTTTAATGTCCAAAATTATAGATTCATCAATGCTTGAAATTTATATGTTATGTAAATTTGTATTTGTTTTTTAATTGATTGGGATCAGGTGAGTGAGATGATGTTCTATAGGCAACAGTTGAAGATGAAGCTTTTGGCTGTTAAAAAAAATGTATTCTTTGAATGTCACCATTTGTGTTCAAACTTAACGTTCTCTGTTTTTTGTGCTTGAATTTTAGTAGTTGATAGAAAGTGTAAGAGAAACTTTTCTATTCTTGCCATAAGACAATAGAGAACTTCTTAGTTTTGTATTCTCTACCAACATCAAATCTTAAGTTTGCATTCATATCACCCAATTTTGTATTTACATATCCAATACCCAAAGATTGATATTTACACTCATATAAAGCTATGTTTTTAAATGGACAGAGATGGTGATTTTTTTAATGTTTTATTAAAGATTTGAGCGGTAAGCATGCAAATATAAGAATTGTGTCGTTGTTGATCTTCACATGTACTCCATAATATAAGTTGATCGAACATGGAGAGAGCAACAAATGAAAAATGTGACACTGGATGATTAAATTTATAATGCCTTGACCATGCTTGAAGTTCTCCTCAAACAATGCTCGTTTGCAAAATGGACTCTACCAGTGCATTCAAAACATTGAAATTACTCAAGGAGGGGGTTTTTCATGATTGAAAGAAGCAAACACAGTGAAAATGCAACTTGACGGCACGACGTGTGTAATTTGGGCTCAAATCATCCCGACAGTCTACAAAGTCACAACAAAATACCATTGATGTCAAAACGGATTGTGTGAGCACATTCGAAAGATTGAAATTTCCTAAGGAGAACTCTTTCATGTTAAAAATAATAAAAAACGCAAGAAGTCAAAGCTACCTGTGCGATTTGAGCTTAGATCACCTTGACTGTCACCAAAACATGCTCACAAGGTGTTTGATTGTAAAATGAACTGTGTAAGCGAGTCCATAATGTTAAATTTGTCTACAGGAATATCCTTATTTTCAAATTGTATACACAAAATTGGTAGCACACAAATTGAGAATGTTAAAATTAAACTCTTCACAGTGGCAGCACGGCATTACTTTCTCAATGGTGCAGGGTCGTGTACTCAGTTATGGTCTGACACTTAGACATCTCCCATGTATGATCATATATTGAGATTGAGTTTGGTGGTTCTGAATGATCAGGTCTTTGGTTTTATAGATTGTCAATTTGGGAACTTATCATCCCAAATCATTAATATACCCTTCCTTATGGTGGTGGTTCAGCCTTGACCAACTAATTGGCAGGGCTTGTGTCATTATGTCAACTTTTGGAATGACCCGACATAAACTCATTTTCTTATATTTCTCAACTTTTGTATACCTCTTATGTGAGGCGTGTAGGATAGTGTTTGAGTCATGTCACTGAGTGGGATTAGATTGCAATGTGTTTTATCATATCCATTCTTCTCTCCATAGATAAAAGGGGTGATTGATGTCTAAATAACATTCATTAGCGTTAGGATGCTACCTCTTTTTACTTTTGGATCATAAATAGAGATCATTCTATGAAGTCATCTTCACAACAACACAGTGTCCTCTATTTGATGGTAGGGGAGGTAATTTTTGTGTTTATGCATTCATAAGCATGTGCTTCATTACACACGTATGTCTTGCATATTACGACTTGAAAGCTGACCCAACATCAATTAGGTGTCGCGGCTCAGTTGAAGGCATCTTGGTGTTGATGACATGGTTGATGCCACATAAATGCCCGTCATGGTGGATTTCCAATCAAGAGCCACCTTCGGGACCTGAGCAAACAAGCGCCATGGCACTGGACATGGCTTCAGGACGTTATTGATGTGTCTAGTGCCACAACAACACCTATAATGGTGTTCGTCAAACCAGAGCTTTCAGGTGCCTGAAAATGGCAGAGCACCGTAACTATGGAACTGATGTCACGACACTGACCTGAAAGATGCCAACAACTATTTTCTTGGGTCCTTATAAGCTAAGAATGCCCATCTGCATTGGAGTCGGGAAAGAGGTTGAATCCCGAGAGAAGTAAAGCCCCATGCAACCCATTATAGGGGCTATTATTCAAGCCTTACATCAGCTTCCTACTAGGAGTGTAGAGGCCACTAGAGCCCCTATTCCTCCTCCTCGGGCCCGCTTTTCAACGAGCAGAACCAGGACTTCTAGATTGGCATAATCTTGGTTGATAATCTTCATGGAACATCAGCAGGGCAGTCACTTTACATGGCTAACTCAATCATTGGACCAGTTCATTGGTAGTGGAGGGAATGGTCGCGCCCAACCTACCTAGTACACATACTACTTGGAGCCCAAGCCTAGCGGAACATTCACAAATATTGTATGATAGTTGACTAATAAAGTTCAAAGAAATAATTAATCACCTACTCAATCATTTTTCTTGTACTAAAAGAGACCAATGACTAAATTGACACGTATCAAGTAATGATCAATTTGCATGGAACATTGAGACATGATATTAAAACTCTTTTTTTATATAATTTAAATGTAAATATAACAATCATACACATTAATATTCACTCTAAAAATTTGAATTATATGTATATATTGAAAAATGATATTAAAACTCTTTTTTTATATAATTTCAATGTAAATATAACAATCATACACATTAATATTTACTCTAAAAATTTGAATTATATGTATATATTGAAAACATTTTAATTCAGGGGAATTTACATACATACCACACAATTTATATATATTTACATAGCTAACACCTAAACTTTTAAATATTTACATAAATAACACTCATACACATACAAAAAAACACCAATATTATTCATATCTTAGCATTGAAATACTCATTTTCATGTAAAGGTTTTAAATTTCAATGTATTATAAATGTAAATATCAAATTTTTAATTGTTAGGTATGTAAATGCATAAGAATTGTGTGGGTATTTATGTAAATTTTTAATTTGAGATACAAAGTTATTTACAAATATATTAAAAAATGCATCAAGTTCTATACATAAAATTTGAGATACAAAGTTATTTAGAAAATACTCCTAAAGAATATTATAATTTTTTTTTTCTATTAAAAATTATATGAAAGGTACAAAATAAAATAATATTTATATTTAATAAATGATATTTTCCTTATAAATTCAAAATTAATGGTACAAAATAAGATTAAAGTCAGCAAAATTGGCTTGATCTTCGTTATGTTTGATTTTGAGCTCCTTGTGGTTCGTTATGTTTGATTTTGAGCTAGCTCGGCTTGAAATTGAATTGAGCTTGATCAGACTCGAAATCAAAACAAATTGGCTCATTTTCGAGTTATTTGGATCCGTTCTAACTTGATTTTGCTCGAAATCGAAATAAGATGACTCAAACTGAGTTATTTAGATCCGTTCCAGCTTGAAAGGAGCTTGTGGCTCATTATATTCAATTTTATTTAGCATTAAATATAATTTTTATAAATAAAAACAATTTGAGCCAATCTCGAGCCAGTTCAAGTCGATCCGTGTATAGCTCAAAATCAACTCGATCAAAAATTTTGACTCATGACCCAACTCGTTTATTTCAATCCCATCTCAATTCGAACTAAAATTCAAATGAAATTTAGCTAAATTCACAAGTCAAATGTTAGAACTATAGACAATTGTTATATATATATATATATGATCTAAGATTCTGTGACGTGTTTTATAGATAAAAATATTAAAATATATTTAATTATTAAATTAAGAAATATATAGTTTTTGTAATATATTTTTATTTTATTTGTGCAAATTTAATATATAAGCATATATCAATTTAAATATCACAAATCATTTTCACAATTTGTTGAGAGCCCATCGCACTCCATAAACTCATAGTGGACGAGTATCAGCATCCAATTCTTGGCTATAAGACAATGGGAATTAATGCTTTCTAAGCATCTTTTTAAGTATATTTAATATATATATATA
>NW_018249025.1:11225-60426 GCF_001263595.1 Phalaenopsis equestris
TATATATATATATATATATATATTAGGGGCATTTGCATATTGTACATAAAAAAAGTGTCAATGCTGAAGAGATCTAACGGTCCAGGAGGAAAGAGTATGAAGAAGGAGCGTCTATCGACAGAAGACCATCAGACTCATATGTCCGACCATGTGAAGCTCTCTCTGAGTCAAAGCAAGCAAGACTTGGGTCGACCGAGCCACCAGACACATTAAAAGATAACTCGAGCCCAAATAATTGGACTAGAAATGAGACGGAGGCATCCAAGTCAGCCGCCGTGATAAAACTGATCTAAGGGAAGAACCGGCCCTTCAATAGAGAGAAGATCAAATCCCTCAACACTTCCAATTATCACGGGGACGTCCAGAGGTCTCTCTTAAGTTATAAAGAATCGATAGCCATACTAGATTAGCCGATCAATTCATGCCGACCAGACTAAATAGACCGACCTAATCCTACGACCCAAGCTAAATTGATAGAGCAGATTCTACTGACCCAAAGCAAACTAACCTCGGCCAACCGAGCTATAACAGTCAAATGATAAGCTCATACATGTATAATAAATAGAAATGCCCTAGTGTCAAAATATAATAACATCATTACAAATTCTACTCTATAAAGTGGAGAATCATTTTAAGAATAAGACAAATTTTTGTTCATTATTTTAAGTTATCTCCCCCTCTCTCTCTCGCCCCCTATTTACGCTTTATTCATTCAGTGTGATTCATAAATAAAATTGGATTCAACATTCTAAAAGGTGCAATATGCGTGGATCTTGCCACAAACAAAAAGAAGATAACCACAACAAAGAGATCGATAGTATAAAGTGCACCAAAGAGTTCGTAGCACGATAAATCCAAGAGTTGAAGGATTAATTTTTAGACAACATCAGAGACACGCTGGCTCAGGGAAGAAAGCAACACCCCTAAGACGATGGGTCGACGCTCAACTGCAAAAGAATCCCTCATGCCTTGGAAAGAGAAGGTGACTCCTAGTACTTGGATAATGCTGGGTCAACATTGATTGACCTACATCGGTTCGGGCATACTGAGACGCTTTGACAACCTAAGAATGCACTGTCAATGAATCTCTAAGGACAAGCCCCTAGAGTGATTCAAGATTCCATCGTTGGAGTCCTACAAGGAGCAAATTGGTTTGACCGACCACATATCCTTATTTGAGTAAGTCGTGTGTTTGTTAAGGGCCACTGATACGCTGAAATATTTTCTCTTCTTTACTTCGATGAACGAATCAGCCCTTTGTTAGTTAAATGAATTGTTGTCAGGAGCAACGACCCAATGATAGAGGAAAATTTTGTTGCTTCAATGAGAACGTACTAAAATTTTGTGCTCGTTTATTACTTGCTGCAAGAAGGAGATGTTGGAAGTGCAATACTTAGAGCTTGTAGTTGCTCATGCTGCCCTAACTTAGGGCTGAAAGGAATTGTTCTTCTGATACAAGTTGGGTCTGCAGTGACCAAAGAGGTTAGTCTGGTTGTTGGAGCTGGCCATCAATCACGTATCGCTCGAGGAGTAGAACTCTAACCATACTTCCTCCAAAGAATCATTCACCTGTCACCCACACAAAAAGGACGCCCAAGGAAAATGGTGGAGACTGTGACATGATTTAAGACCTTTCACCCATATTTTTTAAGAAAATGCTCAACCACCTTGAGACCATATGACAACCAACAAAACACATCACCGAGGAAGTCAAACTTTGATCCAAACCAATGCCCAAATTGTTATGATGAGCAGATGTTGCATAGCCATGAAGTACCCAAAATAGCTCCATTAAGAGTTATAATGGTCGAGATAGTAGTTGTGATACAAAATAATGATTACTTTAAAAGAGCGTCTCTGTCGAAGATCGGAGCTTACCTCTATAACCCCAAGAAGTACTATTCCTACCATCAGAACCATGGACACAAAAAAGAGGAATGTCGGTACCTCTGAGACAAGATTGGATATTTGATCAAGCCTAAAAAAACAAAATGAGTATCAGTACCAAGAGCAACGAACCAATGATAGGGGAAAACTTCAATTGAGGAGATATCAAATGAGTCAGTCCGTGCCCATTAGATCCTCATCGATGATCTCAATATATGAGTGCTAGTACCACGAGATCCTCATTGATGATCAAACCATGAACATATCACTGTGGAAAAATGTGCAAGTCGATCTGTGTATAGCTCATTAACATCGGCAGCTTCGTGAATATCTTATTCAAGTCAACGCTTGATGAAACAGATCTCAATAATGATTGACTGACAGCTGCAACTGGACTGCTCTTTGGTTTCTCCAGTGAAAGAAAAGACGCGCTAGGAACCATCGCTATCCCAACCACTTAAGGATAGAGCGATAAGTAGTTTACTAACATAGTGGATTTTATAGAGGTCGACTCACCACCCACTTTTAACGCCATATTTGTTCATCTCGTACTCAACTCTTTCAAGGTCGTCACTTAATCGGACATGTAGTTGTGAAATTCTCAAGCGGCGGGGAGGTAGCATTGTTTGCGGAGATCTTGAGCAGTTTCATAACTTTTTCCTTCAGGCTACTAAAAGCTACTTACCAATGAATGATGAATATATTTTTTATAAAACATAAATGAATAAACATTAAAGTTTATGTAGATGATATTATAGTAAAAGTAAAAAAACTAGAGCAACATATGAAATACTTAAAGAAACAATCAAAACTTTAAAAGTATAATAGGAATCAATCCCCTCAAGTGCACTTTCATGTCATGCACATGCAAATTTATAGGTTGTCTCCTGACCTCGGAGGAAATAAAAACCTAATTAGAATAGCTTCATGTGTTTATCAATATTTCATCCCCTCGCAATACCAAAGAAGTTCAAAAACTAACTGGTAGATCATAGACCTGAGCTAATTCATCTCAATGTCAGGTAACAAGTGTGTCGATTTTTTTTCTAAACATTGAGGTGAGCAAAGAATTTTATTAAATCTGATGAATGTGAACAAGAATTCATAAAATTAAAAGACCTCCTAGCTTCACCATCACGCCTCTAAAGTCTAAAGCTAAACACAGAACTCTTCTTATACTTGGTGATCAGACCTGAAGCCATCAACTTAGTTTTAGTCTAAAAGGACCAAGAAAAATAGTTCCCAGTTTACTATGTCAGTTGAGTCCTTCGAGACATTGAACGTAGATATCTGATTATGGTAAAATTATTATTTTCTCTCATTATATTTGTCAGCAGGCTTCACCCTTATTTCTAAACACACCCAGTCAGGTCATCACCAAACATTGGTTGAAGTATGTTCTTACCAAGCAAGAATACTTTGGCTAGCTTCTTAAATGGTCGGTAGAACTCAGCTAGTTTGGTCTCTCTTTTGTACTCCAATCTACAATTAAAGCTCCAACCAAAGATGATATCCTAACCATTTCTTTCAAGCCAAGCGAGCCAGAAATGATGTTTGGACGGGACTTAGTCTCGCTCTAATAAATCTGATTATGGATCATCTATACCATTGGATAGAAGTGAGATTCAAAGTCACCAACAACTAAGTAGAGTACGAAGCTCTGATTGTCGGGATATGGTTTTCCTATAAGATGGATGCTCAGTGCCTTTAGGTAAAATCTGATTCACAGTTGGTAGTGAAATAGGTGAACGGGCAATAAAAGTCAGAGACGGGATGATGATCAAACACCTCAGTAAAACTAAGAAGGAGATTAGGAATTTCAAAGGCTTCAAGGTTGAAAACATCTCCTAAGCGAACAATGAAGTAACTAGCCTTTATCCATGTGCATATGCTTAGAAGAAGAGACACCCAAAGGCTCGTCCGATAGACCATAGAGGAAAATGAGCTGATAGATCTCAGAATCAAATGATCAAATAGTTGGGTGGATCTACAAATCCTATTTCTCAAGACTTTAAAGGTCTCAAAGGAAGTAACTGACCCAAACATTTCAAGAATAAAACAACCCAATACCTTTTGATAGAGAGAAAACACTTCTAGAAGCCAGACACCTCATTGTACGTGAGGTGCATCAAATAAGACAAGGCAGAGGCTATCCTTCAAGAGGTTCATTTAGAGGAATGTGACAGGCACTCCAGAGAAAAGATTTTGGCATACTGAGTGCAGTGTCAAGGTTATTGCCAGCCTACACTTCAAAAAGATGCTGATAGATTATTTGAGGAGACCTAACATACCAAGAGCAACGACCCAATGATAGGGGAAAACTTCAATCGAGGAAATATCAAACGAGTCAGTCCGTGTCCATTAGATACTCATCGATGATCTCAATAAATGAGTATTTGTACCACGAGTTCCTCATTGATGATCAAACCATGAACATATCACTGTGGGAAAATGTACAAGCCGGTCCGTGTATAGCTCATCAACATCGGCAGCTTCGTGAATATCTTATTCAAGTCAACGTTTGATGAAATAATTCTCAATAATGATTGACTGACAGCTGCAACTGGACTGCTCTTTGGTTTCTCCAGTGAAAGAAAAGACGCGCTAGGAACCATCGCTATCCCAACCACTTAAGGATAGAGCGATAAGTAGTTTACTAACATAGTGGATTTTATAGAGGTCGACTCACCACCCACTTTTAACGCCATATTTGTTCATCTCGTACTCAACTCTTTCAAGGTCGTCACTTCAATCTACCACGTAGTTGTGAAATTCTCAAGCGGCGTGGAGGTAGCACTGTTTGCGGAGATCTTGCGCAGTTTCATAACTTTTTCCTTTGGGCTATTAAAAGCTACTTACCAATGAATGATAGATATAATTTTTATAAAATATAAATGAATAAACATTAAAGTGTATGTAGATGATATTCTAGTAAAAGTAAAAAAACTAGAGCAACATATGAAACACTTAAAAGAAGCAATCAAAACTCTAAAAGTATAATAGGAATCAATCCCCTCAAGTGCAATTTCATGGCATGCACATGCAAATTCATAGGTTGTCTCCTAACCCCGGAGGAAATAAAAACCTAATCAGAAGAGGTTCATGTGTTTATCAATATTTCATCCCCTCGCAATACCAAAGAAGTTCAAAAACTAACTGGTAGATCATAGACCTGAGCTAATTCATCTCAATGTCAGGTAACAAATGTGTTGATTTTTTTTCTAAACATTGAGGTGAGCAAAGAATTTTATTTAATCCGATGAATGTTAACAAGAATTCAAAAAATTAAAAGTCCTCCTAGCTTCACCATCATGCCTCTAAAGTCCAAAACTAAACAAAGAACTCTTCTTATACTTGGCGATCAGACCTGAAGCCATCAACTTAGTTTTAGTCTAGAAGGAGCAAGAAAAATAGTTCCCAGTTTACTATGTCAGTTGAGTCCTTCGAGACATTGAACTTAGATATCTGATTATGGTAAAATTATTGTTTTCTCTCATTATATTTGTCAGCAGGCTTCACCCTTATTTCTAAACACACCCAGTCAGGTCATCACCAAACATTGGTTGAAGTATGTTCTTACCAAGCAAGAATACTTTGGCTAGCTTCTTAAATGGTCGGTAGAACTCAGCTAGTTTGGTCTCTCTTTTGTACTCCAATCTACAATTAAAGCTCCAACCAAAGATGATATAATTTTTTTAAACACAGGCGAGCCATCACTTCCTGCCTCGACTGGCCGCCCCAACTCAATCAACATCAATTTCTACCTCTACCTGCAATTCTAGCTCGGTCAGCATCACTTTTTGTCTCAACCGACCACTCCGGGTCTATCTTCATTGCATTTTGCCTTCATTGGACGGTCTGACATGATCAACAATGCGCTTCGATTCAACCGGCCTCCCCGACCCGACCAACCGATCATTTGGTGCAACCGACCACCCTGTCCAGGTTGACCAACCACTTTGGTCCAACTGGCCACCCGGACCCGATTGACCGACAACTTTGGATCGATCGGTCGCCCTGACCCAGTTGACCAACAACTTTGGTTTGACTGATCACTTGCATAATGCATGTTACGCATGTGCATGAGTCTGTTTGTTTGCTTGCATGTTACATTATACCATGTATGTGTTTATCATTTGCATGTGTATCGGGTAGTTATTTGGGAAAGACGTAATTCTCCCCAATTACATCATATACCCTAGGCGAACAAACACAATATATCTCCTGTTATATATCTTGCATAGCCATTATTGACCAGACCCGCAATTACGCAGTTATTTAATTTTCAAAACATGTCAAAAAACTTAACCCAATGTATCTTAGCAGCTATTGTACTAAATGGTATGTTATAGAATTTTAGAATTTGATGTGCACACTAGGGGCGTTACGCAAATATACGTATTATTTCAAGTAATATAGAGTTTTCTTTAAAAACTCAGTATTGATCCTACAGAGAAGCAATAACTTTATACAATGACATATAAAATTCCTACTTAAACAGTAGATTTTTATCTGGGAAAAAGAAGTGATTACTACTGTTGACCTCATTTTTAGTTGATGTCTAGTTTTTCCTCTTTAATAGCCTAGGGTCTAGCCATAGGACTTTCCTATTGACTATTCCTAGAGGACTAGAAAAGGAACCCTCACCATTAAAAATTCCAAACTCTTCTTTACTCAACTTGAAGTTCCACATGTTGGTCCTAACCTCTAGCACTTAGTAAGTGGGGTCAATATGTAAGAGCTCAAGGGGAGTCCCCCATAGGATGGTCAGACCTTAGGACTAATCCTGGGTGAGCTAGTTTTGGTGGGGGCTAACTTGCACACACTACACTCTCTCACATACCCTAAACCCTATGACCCCTTAGGATGGTCTCCTGACTCATGTACCCCTAGTCTTTGGCTAAGAGGGTTAGAAACAATACATTGAGCATCCAAAATGAGTCCTCATATGTCTCTTATTAGTCTAGTATGGCTTCATGACTTGTTTCCAAAATCATCCCAAATATTCTCAATTTTAACTTTTTATCCTAAATTTGACCCAATTTGATCAAATTAGTCCAATTTGACCAAAAACCCCAATTTACCCTTAAAGGCCCAAATGTCCCCAAATTAGCCTCAATCTTAGCCCAATTGACCCCAATCTTGCCCAATCTCAATTCCAAATCAAAATTCAGCATCCTCAATCCTAATTTAAATAAAATTCATGCCCAATTTGATCCATTTGCAAACCCAACTTCATTCAAATTAAAAAGGCTCAATTTTGACTATTTGCCCAAATCCACCAATTTGGTCCATCAATTCAACTCAAAATCATTTGAAATTTTGTCAAATTCTTCATGACATTCTCCTACACCAAACTCAATATTCAATTAGCCCAAATTTTATCCCAAAATCAAACTTCCATTTTAAAAGCACAAGCCCACCACATCTAATTCCAAAGTCCTAAGTCCAAAGCCCATATGACAGCCCTTCTCTTCATCATCCATTTAATCAAATATCACCTCCTAAGTCCTAAATTAAAAATAAAAGCATTCCAAATCAATCATCAAGCCAAATTGCACCAAGAATACCAAATAAATCCAAAATCCCTTCTCATGAAAATTAGCCAAGTCACATGCAACCATGAAGCCACTCCCAAGCCATAAGTAAGCCATGAGAGCCTTGCCACATCATCAAGCTATTAATGGCAAGAGGCCAAAACACTTTTAAGCCTCTTTAAAAAGGCTTTAACCCTTTTAATAAATCATTTAAACCAATGTTTAGCCAAAATTCCTTGGATGGAGACTTATACACACCAATTTAGCTGACCCATCTGATCTTCTTCAGCTCAAGGCCAACCTTGGTGGTTGAACCCAACCCAAACCATGATTTGACCAAACCCTTTCCCATACTATTTCAATTCAATGCATTTACACATGGCCAACTCCAATTGACTTCACCAAACCAAGCCCTGACCTGCCTGGACTGGATAGTGACCTGAGCCTAGCCGGCCGACCACCTTGGCTGCCGGAAAAGCCACCCCAAAGTGCTCCACCTAAACTAAAACTCAAAATTAAACTCATTCAAGCTGTCTCATCTCAATTAGATTTTTGCACCTTGTCGGCATACGCATAAGCAACTTAGGACACCCACCAATTGGCCCTGGTGGCCTCTCCTTCCCCCTCTATGTAAACCCACCCACAATGGACAAAGGAGGAGAGCTTGAAATTCCTTGGGGAGACTCTATCAAATTGCTTCCAGAGCTTCCTTAAGACCTCTTGAGTTCAACCCAACAATCCCTAGCCACTAAAATCCACTGCTCGAGCTCAATTTTGGAGTTCAAGTTCAAGGCCGAAACATAACACCCCCTAAAACTCCACCAAATTCAAATTAATTGCACTCACACCATCCCCATAGCGAGAGAGGAAAATTCCATATAGAAGCCCCATCACCAGAGCACCCTAAGGTGAAATTTGATCAACACCCCAAATCGGCCTTGGTCGAAATTGGGTCTAGGCAATTCACCACAACCAGAGGCTCAATCCCTAGGCTCTTCGGACCCCCACAAAGCTTCCACAAGCATCCAATCGAGGCTTCACCTCTTGGACCAAGTTATTGGAACTTAACCCTAAACTGAGCTTCATTTGATTCTCCATGAGCATAGAGTTGACTTAGGGTGTGATTAACCATATAGATGTGTGCATCTCATTGAGGCGAGTCGATAGGAACAAACCACACTTAATTTGGTTGACAATCAAGCGAGATATTAGGGATTGAATGCGGACGACTCACGGGTTAGCTCATTTGGGACGATGACGGAGCGTCGTTGGATCGCGTGTATATCGGACGGACTGCTGAGATCGCGTTGGATGAAGTCTCGGTGCGTGTACAGTGGGCTGACTCGGCTGGCGGTGCCCAACCAGAAGCGGACGCATGCGCGGTTCAGAGCTGCCTAGGATGATGCAACACTGACTGGTTTAAGTAGAAAAATTGAGATTTTCTTATTTATTTAAAAAGCCAAAACTTTAAAAATTCATAACTTTATGTAGAAAAATCACAAAAATAAAATAAAAACACCATGTTGCTCAGTGAAGAAAGGAGAACAATGTGAAAATATTTTAATGTTTATTTGATGCATATTTTATTTTTAATGAATTAAATTTTATTTTCCTTATTTTGATTCTCCATTAGCATAGAAATTTCACCATGGCATGGGACCTTGGGGCTTTTGATATTTCTGTTGTTAGACATCTCCTTTGATTTTTCCAAAGTCAGGGGGCATCACTAACTAAAGATATTCAATTTTCAAGTTAATGGTCTCTGTTTTGGTACAAAATTATAATAATTAAAATAATCATAAAAAAATACAAAACTTATTTTGGTAAGCTCACTGTGGCCAGCGAGTCCTAGGAAAAATATAAACTTGATTTAACTCATTTAAAATAATTTTAGTTGTCACCAACCCTAAAAATGAAGAGAAAATTAATTTGGAGTAATTATAAATTTAAATGGAATAAAGACTATTGTACACTATAATTTAATATTATAGGAGATTCCCCTAAAAATTTTAAGTAAATTAGAGTTAATTTGATCACTAAAATGAATTTTTAAGATAAAAGAACATTTTTGGTATTAAATTAATTATATAAATTAAAATACAATTCAAATAAATCACCAAATTGGTTTTAGGAGCTCCTTATGACCATAGGAATTTAAGAAAAATAAAATTGAAATTAAAATAAATACTTCATTTTAAAAGCTATTTTTTAGTATTTAAATAATTAAAATTAATTAAAAATCATAAAAATCATAAAAATTTAAAAACTCACTAAAATATCATATTTGGCTTCCTGATTACTTGGAACCAATAAAAATATTTTTTTTCTAATTTTCTAAGTCAATATATTAATTTTAAAAGGCTTAAAAAATGAATTTTCTTTAATTTTGTCACAAAAATAATTCTAACAATTAAAATATAAATCAAAAAAATATGAAATATGTTTTTTAGGTTTCCTGGACTTAGAGAGATGTAATAAAAATATAAAATTCAATTTTCCATTTAAATATTATTTTATATTTAATTAATACTCAAAACCAACAAATAATTTTAGTAACTAAATTAAATTTTTAAAAATCATGAAAATTGATCCAAATGGTCCTCCGACCTAGGTGAAAATCTAATAATTTTCTTAAGAACAGAAGTTTTATTTTGATCGAGTTATTAAATTTTCATTGAAAATCTCTATTTTTGCATTATAAATTATTATAAAAATTAAATAAATTCAGAAAAACTATATTTTCTTCTATGATGTTTTAATTAACCCATGAGTGAGGTAACATAAAAATTTTCAAGTCATTTGAGTCTAGTTTAAGGAATTATGGGGTGTTAAGGCCCTAGGGGCAAAAGTGTAATTTTGAAATTTAAAGCTTAATAAGTATTTAGGCCTAATCAAAAGGATAAATGGGTAATAAATGATCTTATAATAACATGTCTTGATGATTGAAAGATAGAGAGAGATAAGTGGTAGAAACCAACCTTACTTTGAATTTCATAAAGGATAAATATATAATTTTTCAAATTAATGAAATTTGGAAGAATATTTAAATAAGGGGATATTAAACTGAGGGGTTTGATTTGGAAGATCATAATTCACTGATTTTTTAACCCTAGTTGATGGTTTGAATATAATTTATAATTCATGATTGAGAGCACAAATATTCAAAATCTTTTTTTAAAAAAAATTATAAACCTACCCATTAAATCTTATGGGCTTACTAGTGAACTAGGCTTAATCAAAATTTTGTCTAATGAGGTTTAGAGAACAAGTCATAATTAATTTGAAATCTTCAAAACACCACAAGCCCATGTTAAAAATAATCAAATTAACCAAATTCTTTAATTAAGTCAAGTAGTCCTCAAGGGTCTTTACCCATATAATTCATAAGTAAGATATCAAGTGATAATTACTCCACTTAAAGGATAATTAAAACATCAAGTTCACTAAGTATAAGAGTATTAATTGGATGAACTATATAGCAAAAATGATAAACCATAATGAACTCAAGATAATTCTGAGGACCATGAAATGTCTAAGGTATTACCCAAAACTTCTTCATGATCCTTTGGAAATCTTGAAGAATAAGTGAGCTTATTATAATTTGCTTAATGGAATCATTCTTAAAATTTAAATACACTAAGATATGACATAGGATTTGGTAGGCACACTTTAAGTTTGTACTTCCTACTTTTTCTATAAGCATGCTTTAATTTTTGCAAAATTATACATATATATGCTTTGCAAGTATTGAAGTTTCTGGTGGAGGAATGAAAAAACTTGTCAGGTATGCTTTAAAATTAATGCATTTACATTTTTGTACAATTTTCATTTCATACTTGAATGCTAAACAACGATGTCTCCCTACATGAAAACTAAAACCTTTATGATAGTCATAAAACTGAAACTAAAACCAAAAGTAAAATCAATCAAGATAAAATTCACTGCCACAATATTCAAAATATAAGACAACTCAAAATTTAATCACAAATATTACAAAAAAAAATTGCAACTAAATTAAGACGTCTCTATCGGATGATCGGGAATCCCTCGGAGAAGGTAACCTATCGTTGCTAACGAGATTTCCCACGGTCTAAATGAAAGTATAAAACTCATTGAGCTGAGTTTAGTAAATTCATTTGGACTAAGTGAATCCGAAGAAAATAGTGGTGCAGGAACGAGAGAACCGTGAGATCCCAATAAGTTTCGCTTTAATCAATTCGCTCTAATCAACTTTAATATGACCTAAAATATTTAAATGACCATAACCATAGGAACATCTAATTTGACATCAAAACTTGACACATTAGAAAACTAAAACTCACTACGACAAGGAGCTTCGAGCTAGCATTGTGGGCAGCACAGCCATCTTCAATAGCAAAACATGTCTTCACAAACTAAATCACTTTTTAGAATTAAATAACAAATACATAGGAATTTGAGTTTGTTTGCTTATGCAAACATAAATCCTCAATTTATCATTAAGACTTTGTATAGCTCTCTATACAATTTAAGCCCTAACCTGCTTTAGGATTCTGAGGTTCTCGTCTGTCACGACCTAAATCCTCATGTCTTCCAGACTATTTGTGTGGTCGTTTCACACGAATATAAGCCTAATTAATAAAATTTTCAGAATGAAACATTCCATAATTCTAATTTTCAAAAATGAAGCCAAACCATAGGATAGCTTGGGAAGTCACCGAGGTTCTCCTCTGGATCTATGACATCCCCTAGTTCTTCCTCCTTTGGATTCCAAAATAAAATGTTTCAAACTTGAGCAATTCCCCTTTCACACCACTTTGTCTGATCTCTTTGAAAAGTCCTAATCTTTTGACCTCTTTAAGGATAATATCTTCTGATTTTTATCGAGAGTTTCTTAGGTGACTTCGGTTATCTAAGATGTAATTAACTATAGGGGCTTGCACTTATAGGAAACATTCACGAACCCAGCTAATATAAATCATATTTAATTCTTCGTATTAAATAGGGGAAATTGTCCGTCAACATAAAATGGTTTCGCAGACTTAAACGGATGTCATACAATCTTTAGCTTATTTAATCGAGTCTTATTAGTAAGTAGTGTATTTATCCTTAAGGATGAATACATCGGGATAGGTGCAGTACTAGCGGTATTAGGCTCGTTTATTTAAACTACTGGGGATATGAGATCGGCTCGTTCTTATATTTTCAAAAAATTAAAATACTATTTTTTTTTCTAAATTATATATGTAATAAATTAAATTAAAATGGGTGTTAGGATATCCATCCTAGCAGCCGACAACATAACAACTCCTTAATGACAACCAACAATAAGTGTTGTTTAAAAACTAAAATAAAAATGTTAAGTGTTTCTAAGACAGCTAAGTGTAGAGGAGTTTCAAATTATGTGAAGAATCTTCCTCCTTACAATGAGTTTATAGTGAATGTAGGAATCAAATGTTTAAATGTTAAAATGTAGTTTTGTGCCAAATAGGAGCATACATATTATTTACCCTCTTTTGAGTGCATAAAGAACATTGGTTAATCTAAAGTTAAGTTCCTAATTGATATGGTTATGCTAAGTAGATTCTAGCCTCTCACTTTCAAATTATCCATTGTGCCCTCTCTATAGAACTAACCACACCTTAGGTTCCAAACTAAAGATAAAGTTGATAAAGATTTTAGCATGTCGCCCTATAATCATTAATTATATGCCCATAAAAAATTTTCTCCTTATTGGTTTGCACTGCACTGTGGACTACTTTTCCTTCATCCAATAATGCAATATGATTTTTACTAGTTGAGGAATACATAGCCCTCTCGGGTCATTATGGATTCACAATAAATTTTAACATACCATTTGGTCAAATTGAATATGTAAATGAAGCATGAAGTAATTAATCATCACAAGTATAAAATAAGAGAAGTTCTAAACAATTCTAATCCTACACAAGATAAGAAAAATACTCAGACTTTATAGAGATAACAGAACAAAACATGATTTATATTAAAACTTAAGTTGAACAAATTTAAATAAAAGCACAAATACTTATCTCAAACTCTTTCACTCTTTCTCTAAGCAAATCCTTTGAAGTTTTCTTGATGAATCTTCAACTCTCCTTACAAGTTTACTCAAAAATACAAAAATAAAGACTCACACACCCACACACAAGACTCCCTCCAAAGACTCACGCCAATACTAAACACCAATGCTCTTCCCCACTTTTCCACTCACTTTTTCGACCAGCCAATGACTCTATTAAATAGATCTCTCAAAATAACCAAAGTCAAAAACTGTCCCTGGCGCCTAAGCGCCCAACTGTGGCACATATGAGCCCAACTGTGTGCCCTACTGTGGCGCATAAGCGCCACCTTTCTAGAAGATGCACATAAATGGCTGGAGCCTAGGTGCCAGATCTTAGCACCATGACACTAGAGCTTCCTGCAATCTAGTGCTAAGGCGCCAGAAGCTGGCGCCTAGGCGCCAATTTAAGACTTTAGCTCATTGCTCCATTTTTGGTCCTTTTTCTCAAAAATTCATTTCTTACACCTAAAACAAAAAACATGCAAAATACCTTCCATTAAATTGTAATATCATTAAAAGTGAGCATAAAAAACATATAAAAAATTAACATATTTTAAGGTGTATCAATTATCACATGCTTAAGTTGCATTTTGAGTGTCCATTCATGCACTCACCCCATTTGTATGATTCTCCTTAGTGATGATCATTAATCTTTTCGACCCACTGTCTCCATGACACACCCATCTTCCTGGTAACTGCCTTCACAACACACCCACCCTTTAGGGTCACTGCCTCCATGACACACCCATCCTATTTGGTCACTTCCTCTACGACATCCCCACCCTTTCGGGCCACAGCCACTATGGTACACACATCCATTGGGTTGCTGCTTCCGCGACACAAACACCCCCACCTTTTCGAGCCACTACCTATATGGTACACCCACCCATCCACTCTTTTGGGTTATTGCCTCTACAACACACACATCCTTTAAGCCACTTCCGCCATGACACACCCACATCTTTGGGGCACAGTGTTCATGACACATCCATCCATCGGGCCACTGCCCCCATGACATGCCTACCCTTTCAGGTGACTGTCTTTAAAACACACCCATCTGTCAGGCTACTGTCTCCACGACACACCTATCTGTCGGGTTGCTGCCTTTACAGTATCTTTCACTCCGCTTCCTTCACGACACGCCTACCCCTCTAGGTCGCTATTTCCAAGGCACTCCCATCCTTTCGGGTCACTCCCTCCACTACACACCCACCTTTCTGAGCCACTGTCTCCACAGCACGCTCATCGTCACCACTTTTATCACGCAATTGTTTGCATTCACATTTGTATGTGTGCATGGATAAAGAGTCGGGCTTGATAGTGAGTGACCCCGTGTTGGTCGCTATGCCTTAACAAATATTTCTTGTAGGGTCGACTCGACAAGCAATGCAAGTTAAATCATCATGATTGACACGAGTATGACTACGCTAAGGTTCCAAGGAATATAACTCATGTCACCTTTTATGTTATGGGCTCACATTTAATGGCCCTTATTTTAAAACTAAAAAAAAATCTTCTACTTATTACATTCGCCATATTTTTAAAGTTATGTATGTAACAAACTAGGTCATATGTAAGTTCAACTCTTTTTAAAATCCATTATGGATGACACTTTTTAGATCCCTTGGATCTTTACGACGGGGCTGGTGTGGAGACTTCCTTAAAGTCATACGTACCCAGAGACTTACTTGCACTTAGATGTCAGTTATGACACTTTTTGTTAGATGTTGTGCTAAGTTAGGACTATGATGCTTGGTAGTCTTTTTGATGTTTATGGCTATTGTTCTTTATTGGCTTGTTTATTCTAGCCTTGTGTCACTTTTGTGCTTTTTGGTGTGCTCGTGTGATTGATATACATGGTAGTATATTAGGTTGTTCTTCTGCAAGGAGTCATGCTTACACATAACACACACACAAGTATCATTATGCAGGAGCACATAATGATTTCTAATATTTTGCTTAAAGGTGTCATTTAGCTCTTGACACGACTCGTTATACATTGCATGTTTGTTGACTTTCCCGCTAACATTGTTTTCATGCATGTCAAGTTTTTATTTTTTCTTTCAAATGTATTTGATAGAGTCCCTAGGCTGAGCCTGTATTAGAAATAATGTACGAGCATGGGTTTCAAGTAGGATGACACATTGAACCACATGATGGGACCAGGAGGGGCAACTCATGTCTCATACCTTAAGTCTGAATTATACATTTTTGTATAGATCTAGGACCAGTCATCTACATACAGAGTCCTACCCCTTTTAATGCTTTTTTAGGATATGTTGTCAATCTAATGACACTGGCCTCATTTATATTTGAAATGTTTTTACTTTTTGTTGTGTGTTTGCATACTTGGATTGTTTTCCTTATTTCTTTCTGCCTGATTTAGGATGTTATGAAAATTACACTTTACGCTCTTTAGGACCTTAAAATTGTAAAGCTTTCTACATAAAAAAACCTAATAAATGATTCAAGGCTAAACCAAAATAAAGGATTAATAGATTCAAAATTTCAAAATATGTCTTTGATTTTCCTGCACGACCTTCAGGTTGGTTTTAAAAAAATGCATTGTATGGGCATAACCCAAGTCATATAATAGGGACTCCACAATATCTAATGACTGAGGAGAACTTCAAGCATGGTCAAGTCATATAATAGGGACTCCACAATATCTAATGACCGCTCCAGATAATTGCATCGTTTAAATGTCCTGATAAGAAGCCCAGTGCTTCTCCAACCCAACTAACCCAATATATCTTTCAATATAGAAGGTTGTTCAGTACGCCTAGGTCGTTAGAAGGCTCCCTGACATAGATGGGGTGTAAGTCCTTTTATTGAGAAATTTCCACCTTTTTAGCTAAAGCTTCCTTTCTCCTCTTTTTCAGCGGCATCCTTACCACTTCAATGGGTATAAGTTCGAACTCTTGGAGCTCCACCTGATAATCATTGGATAAAGTTCCCTTCCTCCGACCTTAGGGCTACCAAGATCTCTGAGGACGATGCAATTCACAGATTGCTGATTGGGGATCTTTGGACATATCAGGTCGACTACCTTCACGATTAGGTAGACTTAGGGTCCTATTGGTTTGGGATGACAGGTCCGTGTTACCTTGACCTAGCTACATTTACCTTCTAGGGATTACTCCTTCCTTCCTTTTACTAACCTTGTTGAGCATTGTTGCTCATTATGTCTTCTTTGGTATCATCTCGACGGTTTGATTGCCTATGAGCTGTCGCTCATTTGGGGTACAATGATTTATCCTCTGCCCTTATGATACAGATGTGTTTTGACATCGGGATTCCCCATCGAGATGCTTCAATTATTTCAAAAGCTCCATATGTTGTTGAGTCTGTTACCCACGTGGAAACGTGAGAGACTCACTCTCCACCCTGTTGCTTAGCGGGAGCTTTGAAAGCATCAGAGCATTTCTCTCTGAGTTAATCATCCTTTGATAGCTCTATGCTAGTCATCACTACTAATGTAAGGAAAACTTCCTTAGATCAAGAGTATTATTGGGCAAACCTCAATATGTAATTAACTGAGTGAGATACGTTCCCTTGGGAGCACTCTAAATCCACAACAGGCAAACACACCTGAATCTTTAGTTATGGATAGTCTACGTAAATATTCTTTCATGGATAATGGTCCAAGGTGCTTCTGCTTGATCTTATTTGGGCGGATATACTTGATCTATTTTTATGAGATTTATCGCATGTTTGCTCTCCACATCTTTGTATTATTTGTCGTTTTTATCCTATGTTCGTCTTTTCTTATTTTTCTCTTCTCGTGATCATTCACATGATCAATAAGAGTGACTTATTCAGAAAAGAGAACTACACGACAATAAACAAACTAACTCCTTTAAAAATAAAAAAGAGAAATGAACGAAAATATTTGCTAACTTATTCACTAGATCTGTCAGTCTTATAGGCAAGAAATGGGCAAGCATGGTCAGCCTGTCAATGATTACCCATATAACATCAAGATGCTGATGTAATCTAGGTAACCTAATCACACAATCCATCGTAATCTCCTATTATTTCCACTTCGGAATTGATAAATGTTGCAATTAACCTCTAGGACATTGATGTTTTGTCTTCACTAACTAATATGAATTATACTTAGCCACAAATTCTGCCACACTTCTTGTCAATCCTGATCACCAAAATGCTTCTTTGAGATCTTGTATATTTTATTACTCCCTGCATGAATAGTATAGCCAAATAAATAGGCCTCCTCAAGAATTTCCTTCCTCAGACTATCAACATCAAGAATATAAACTCTGCTATATATCCCAATAAACCATCATGATCTAGCACACACCTATCCAAATCACTTCTCTTATCCCGTTCCAAAGTTTTCTGTGCATTGTTATCTTTGGGTAAAGAAACTTTAATTTTGGTTTTCAAAGTGGACTGCACATTTAATTAATTTAATTGAATCTTATTGTCATCGGGATAATCAATTATTGATAGCTTCAACTTCTCAAAATCTTTAAGTAAATGCTCAGACTGAGTAAATAAATAATTCAAATTACCCAAAGTCATCCTACTCATCACATCAGCAAACGGATTTACCTTTCCTACATGATAGTGAATATCCAAACCATAATTTTTAATAAATTCCTGACATCTCCTTTGCCTCAAGTTCAATCTGCTCTTTCTAAGTAAAAAAAAAAATACTTCAAACTGTATTTGTTAGTACATACCTTGCACGTAACTTCATGGAGATAGTTTTCCATATTTTAAGTGCAAAAGTAACCGCTCCAGCTTCAAATCATGTGTGGGATTGTTCATTTCATGATTATTCAATTATTGTGATGCATATGCAATAACCCTTCCATGTCGCATAAGTGCACAACCCAAATCCCTTAAAGACGCACCACGAATGACCAAAATTGAAGCAGACATTAAATAGGTCTTTAACTTCTGAAAATTCTTTTCACAGCTATATGACCATTCAAATTTCATTGCATTCTCGGTCAAACTTAAAAATTACGTTCATATTACATAATTTTTTTTAATATTTTAAATCAACATAATGGTTCGAGGGAAAATATTAGAGATTTTATTAATTATTATTTTTTAAAACGATAATAATAAATAAGCAATTAATTAAAAATTTAAATTTATATTAATTTTTTTAAAAAGAAGAATAATTTAGAGACTCATTCAAGTTAAATTTAAGAAAAATAATCCTTAATTTTTTTCCTAATTAAAGGAAATGAGAATGAGCTTTTGTATGAACATCACTTTTGTTTAAAGACTCAGTGGTGATTATGTGGGCTGAATTGACTCATTTAGTTGGTGGGTTTGACCGTGAACTTATAAATAGAAACTGGGTTCAAGCTCAACATGAGCCCGCTTTAACTGGTCAAAGCCAGAAAGTTGAACCCATGCCAAGCCCGACCAGCCCAATGACGTGATCTAGGTGGTATGCCTGTAAAAGCTCCAATATAAATTTGTTGTGCCATGTTGCTCACAACCTCCCGTCCTACTTTCACTCCTTGTAAGAAAATTCATCCCTCCCACCCCGCAGTCGCATGCCTCCATTCATCCCACATCCTAAAATAAAGAATAAATAACAAAGCGATACCTCTTAAAATGAAAAAAAAAAATAAAGCTCGAATTTTTGGAGATAATGCTTAATATTCTAAACACGAGCTGGACTCATTAAATTTATATTTATTAAATTGTTATAAATTATTTTTTCGAGTCGAACATGAGTTTAATTCGAACAAATAAGTATGAATTAAGTCAAACACAAACATGCCATTCACGAGTCATTTCGAATATGAGCCCCACACGAAAAAAAAAAATTTAAACGAGTCAAGCACAAGCAAGCCTTAGGTTCTCTCAAGTTCAGCTTGTTTACACCCCTACTTTCAGGATAAAGTGACCTATGCATGCCAAACAAAAAAAGAAGGAAGAAAAGAGAGCTACTTAATTAGAGAAAAACGCTCCATGACCGCCACCAATCAAAGAAAGAAGCAAGATGAGGGATTTGGTGGTTGTAGATTTGAGCATAGTGAAGGCTTGCAACAAGGATCTTAGGGGGAGAAGGGGGATTCACTTAAGAGCATTAGAGGTTCTACTATGAGGAGAAACTTCGATTGTCAGGTAAGGATGGCTGATGACTGCATTATGATGCCCTAATCCTGCCTTTTTTTAATTGAGAAGGGAGGTGGTGCTAAATGTGGTATCATGAGTAGGAAGAAAGGTTAGGGAGAAAGAAATATGAAATACCTCTTAATTGCTGAAAGTTGGGGAAACAAAGGAGTGATGACAAACTAAGAGAAATCATACAGTTTTAATGATTAAGGAGTGAGGGGTGACAATTGCATAAGAGAAATGTTCTTTGTAGTTTGTCTTCATGAAATCAATGTAAATGCAATTCTTACCTATTTATACAATGAGCTACCTTAAAAGAAAATAATGAACATACTTTTTAGTTTAACATACATTTCTAATTCATTTGAAGCCAAAATTTAGCAAATGAAAATCAAATTGAATTACTACTTTTTAATATTGGAAAAAAATAGGAATATATCGATATTAATTTTAGACATTTTTAACACTACGACAATTTGTAGAATCTTAAGATGCAGTCTACACGTAGGTAGGGGCGTAAACGAACCGAACACGAACGAACATAGCTCATGCACGTGTTTGGTTCGTTTGAAATTACGTGTGTTTGAAATAGACTCATGTTTGAAATTGTTCGTGAAGTTACTGTTCGTGTTCGGTTTGAATTGTTTGAAATGTTTAGAATTATTCAAATTGTTTGAATTGTTTGAAATCTTACAAATTTGTTTGGATTATTCGAATTATTCAAAATATTTCAAAAGCTTAAACCTATATGAAATTAATGCTTAAATATATATGAATCACAACACAAATGCAAAATAGTCAAAACACAACTCACAATAAAACCAAAATATCATATCTCATCCATAAAAAAAAAAAAATTTCAGATCTAAAGACAATATGCGAGATTTCACTCACAAAAATTAGGTTTCATTCAAAGAAACTAAATAAATCTAAAAGAAATGTAAGAAAATTTATGCTAAGAGTCAAACCTAAAGATAAATACGAAATTATAAAATTTAATATAAGCTAAGAGACGAAGCTGAAGATAAGATTATAATTTATAGGATTTAATTTCTTAAAGTATGATAAATTTTTAGAGTATATAATTATTTTTATGATAAATTTTTTATATATAATTATTTTAAATTATTTTATATTTTGAACAATAATGACTCGAACAAATGATCTTTCGTGATTGGTTCAATTATAAATCAAATGAAAAAAATTTTGTTCATGTTCGTCTCATTTGTTTATCTAACGAATCGAATCGAACACGAACTCTACAACAAGCAGAACATAACTGCCTTTTATTTTACAACCCTACACTTAGTAAAAGTCTTGGGCAATAACGTAAAAAGCCACCCTTTATCTTCGTCGTTTTGAGCTTTTGACTGTCCTCCACGGTTTTCTCAGGGTTATATCCTCCATAGACCGAGCTCTCTCCTTCTCTTTCGGACTCGAGAGGAAACTTAAATCCGCTTCAGCTTCTAGATTTCCGCCCTCTGCAGCCCATTTTGGTCGGCCGGTGGCCCTCCGACTTCTCGCTCATCGCCGGCGGCGGCGCCGCCGAGTTCACGGACTCTACCTCGGTGAAACAGTTCTCTTCTGTCGGTGAGCCAGCTTCCCAAGTAGGCTTGACAAGCTCTTCTTATCGGAGTGATAGTAGCTAGGAGTTCTGGATATATTCTTTTTCTTGCCGTCTAGGGCTTTTGGAGTTGTTTCATTGTTGTCTTGAGATTGATGAAAGTCCGAAGGAAGATCTACAATCTATGACGACGGGGACTCCGGGGCGTCGCTGGATGGTGTTGAAGCTCCGGAGCTGGTCGCACATGGAATGGCAGATCTATTTGGGCATGGAAACGCTGATCCGGATGTCGAGAAGGTTAGTGGACCGTTGGCTTGGAAGTTTCATGGTTTCTTGTTTGGTCATACTAAGCTTCGGTTAGGAGATTTAATGCAGATGTTAACGCATTAATCTGTTCATATTTGATGCGTGAAATTTTGCATCAAATTTAGTCGAATTTGCAGTTTGATTAAAGAGTTGTGCTCATGAACATTTTATGGGAATGCTGTTTTGGCGCTCTTGGATGATGGGTTTTAACTCACATAATGACCTTTCACTATGCTCTGTTAATGTGAAGTTATTTTGGAGAGCATTTGAGGCATGTGTCTTAGAGAAGAAAAGAAGATAGATGGATGCTGGGAGTGGAGTATGATTTTGAGAGGCAATTATTCCTGGTGCCAAATGTTGAGAGACAATCATTCCTGTGCCAAATTGCTGGAGAGGCGTTGATGATCAACTTGCTTGATCTCCCACTTCTTTCTTGACGTTTTTTTCCCCTACACACATGGACAACACATATGCAATGTCTTGAATCGATAATCTCTTTGTTGAAAGACAAAGCTCTCAATCTCTAGGCCAAAGTAGCTTGCATTCTCTTCTTTTTTTAACATTTTTTTGTCTCTTTGAATTCAATTGTTTAGAGAGAGAGATGGGAAATGATCAATAGAAGTTCTTGGGATAAAGGCTTGTTTTACAATTGGAGAGACAAGCTTACGACATGTTTGTGTGTGTGTGTGTGCGAGAGAGAGAAAGAGCGAGAGAGAGAGAGAGGGAGAGAGAGAGAGATCCTGGAATATTGTGACTTGCAAGTTTGGGAGATAGGGAATCCTTTGACATTCAATCCATATATGATAGGTGACATGGATTAAGAATAAGTGAGGACCTTAGTATATATTTTTAATCCTTAATTGGATTAGAAATAACAAGTATTTGCCTACTAGAATAATCATTACCTAAAGAATATCATGCATCGAGCTACTAATTATTATGATAAAAGCAAAAGTCTTGTCATTGATTCCATGAGTATATAACAAATTGAAGAAGGGACTATTCATGATAAAAATATAGGCACAATAATGTATTGTTAGGGCTATTGTTGAAAATGCTATAATAGTCTCGATGCATATCTAGTTTGATTGAACCTTTTGTGCGCTTCAAAAATTTGCACCCAACTATCCGAACGGAGTTTCATTTTTTTGTCAAATTATCAAAAGATTGATTATATTTGAACTAAGATGCTAACTGGAAAATTTACTATCATTTTAGGAGTACTGTAAGATTTGGTTTAGATTTTTCATCAATGCAAGCCTTTATAGTTAAATACACCTCCTAGTGATGAGAGAATTTTTTTAGCAAAAAAATAATTTTAAATGCTTGACAAATTGTAACAATTTAGGTTTTTAGGTTAAGAAAGTTTAGCACTTTTAACTTAGATTAGATGGTGAAGGAGTGATGATGAACCCGATTAAGATCTTATAGCTCTATTGTTTTGGATTACTATAGTGATGGATGATGAACCCAATCTACTTAATTGATTCAACCATACTTAATGATTTATTAGCAACTATGGATTATGTTGTTCAAAGAAACTTTGTAGAATTGGGGTATATGTTTTTCTAAGTGAAATTTTTAGATTAACCTTAGCTAATAGTGGCTTTTGTGTCCAATCAAGTGTAATTAATAGTTTGTCTCTTGATAGATTTAATTCATCTGGGAAGCTATGGTGAATTTATAGGTTATAATCATGATCTTAATTTAATGATGTCGTTTTACAACAAATCACCTAGTTAGATGACATCGACAATGACATTCTTTTTTATGGTTCCAGTTAATGGTAAATTCACATAACTAGAAGACACCACATTCTTACAGATATCAGATTTTTAAGAGTGATCATAGATATATGCCTGGTATAACATTGCTTTTGGGGTGCTCGGGTCAATGTATATTTTTTACTCTCGAGGAATTATTGTGGCGAGTAAATGGATTATTATTGTAAAATTGGGAGCATTAAATTTTATTTGAATTTTTAAAATTTAATAATTTTCTTGATACTTATATACGTTATCTAAATTCAGGCTAAAAAAATTTGAATAGAATTTTTGGGACATGTTGAAAATAGAATCTCCTCCTCTTAATATCTACTTTTTAGCTTGATCCTTATCGAGATCTTAAAATGATTTTACTATATTATTTTGGACCTTTTCAACCATGTATCTTTTCTAGTAAAGGATTTGTCATTGATTGCATATATATTTGGGAGGTTCTAGTGATTGTTATGGTTAAGGTGTTTCAAGGGTGGGCACACAAAAGTTTTAGTAGTTGGGTTCACAAGGCTAGTGTGGATCATGTTATAGGGTGAGAAAGAGAGCATTGGGGTGTGTGAGCAAATAATTATTGGGTTGCTAGCTAACGTCGGAGTGTGAGTGAGTGAGTAATGGGGCACGCAAGTGATTAGTTGGTGATGGACTTTTGGTATGGATGTGCGGGGAACATCTTTTAGGGTGATGAAGAGAGCATTGGGGTATGTAAGCAAGCAATTATTTGGGTGAAAGCTAAGGCTGGGGTGTGAGTGAGGTGCGCAATCGATTACTTGGTGATGGAGTTTTTGTAAGGATGGTGACCAAAGTTTGTATGGTTTTACTTCCTTTAGTGGAGGCGTTGAATGCCATAATAACCCTAGATATGATTATAGTGGAGTGTGGAAAATGGGGAAGTGGAGATAAGGGTCTCCCAACACTGGGAAAACATGAAGCTCAAGGGCACTATGGTTTGCTTAGAAAATTAGATTTAGCCAGATTATGATGTTCTTGATTTTGGAATCACTTGAAGAAGTTTTGAACGTGTATAGTTGTGCTCTAGAGTTTATGTTGAATTTTTTAGGGCAGGTAAGTCTTTTGGTGAAGACCTAGTTTGGTTGATTAGAGGTTCTGCATTTTTTTATTTTTTTATTTTTTGTTTTTTGTTAGGAGATGGTTGGAATGATTGGTGTGTGAAGAGATGAGATTGTAAAGGATTGAAGAATGGAAATTAAGTATTAAAAGTAAAACAACATCACGAGATAAACTATCCCTAAAGATTTAAAGCCTCTCAGCCACGAGAGAAACTTGTGGGAACATTTTTCATTTTTTCATCAAATTCACATTAAAATGTTATAACATCATTCTTTTTATTTTAACACAACCTTCTTGTAGGCTTGAAACTAAAAATTTGAAATTACAAGTGGTTGGAGTGGTGATTCATTGAAATAAGGAGGTAGATGGTTCTCCATTAGAGAGGGGGTCGACCTCTATCTTGGAGAGGAGTAGCTGAGATGGCACTTTTGGTGGGTGGGGATATGGATCATTCTTTGGACGTCCCATGATGTTTTAATTAATTTTTAAAGCCTCTTATTTTATTATCAATGTACATTAAGTAAAAAAATAAGAAGCTTTGGCCAGCTACATCCAAAATAGGCTAGTCTTGAAATTTTTTCATGTTTTACCGTTCACCATGTGATGAATTAATGCACACTAACTATGTAAGGTACCATGTCATGTTCTTATAACCCAACATCAATTCGGTTACAAAAAACTAATTTTTGGTGCCTTAAACTCGTAATATATGATATAATTAAGTGTGCACAGATAGTAACTTGGCTATTGTCATTAATTCCTTACCATGACCTTGTGATAGGCCTATGTTGCATTGCATTAGTTTGGTGCATAAGGGCAAGCTCAGGATAGTGGCGATGACCGTTGATGGAAAACTTGCCCCCATCTAAGAATATTTGGGTTGGCAGCTATGGCTAGGGATTGGATTAATCCTACTTTAATACCATGTTAGACGAAAAAACCTTGTTATGTATTATTTATTGATAATGAGTACCTATATAAAATACCTTTAAAGAGAATGCTCTCAACTATCAAGCTGTAAGGAATAAATAAAAGTGTATGCACTTCTAATCAATACTTTTCTATTATACTTTTTCTAATCTAAGACTTTCCAACACTTCCCCTGTTGCAGATGGTGCTCTCTTCACACACAAAAGCACCCACAACATAGTTGTTCATGCTAGCACACCCGCATACAAAACATGGCACATGGCAACACATACAACAGATAGGCAAATTCTCACACACCCTATACACATCTTTATTGTTTCTCTTTGGTCATTTATGTAATCACATTGCCATCAAAGTCTCTTGGCTTGTCTCTTACCCTATTATAAACTTTCTCTTTCAATTATTCTCAATCATTCGGCATAGATCTTCAAAAAATACTAGCGATATTTTGTTGAGGGAAACAATGAGTTCCAAGGGAGCCTTTAACGAAGCAAGTATAGATTTAGAGAGAGATTTGATGCGAGGGAGGTGAAAGTGAGTTGCTGCTGCTTTGTTTTAATCATACACTTTTGTGAGCTCCTTGCTCGCCATTGGTGTCACTGTTCTCATGTTACATTATTGATGGTTTTGATTTAGTGGTGAAGCTAACTCCTTTTGTTGGGAAACTGAAAGGAAAGACATCTTCACCTTATTAAGTGATACCTGCCTACTATTGCCACCATTAATTTTTTTCTATACATTTATATTTTTTATTGGCTCTATTGTTCACTTCATGTTTTATGCAAATTCAAGTTTACACTCCGTTGGAATCTGTTAGTTTTCCATTGATCTTGAATTGACATTCTAATTTTGCAGGCATTTGTGGCTTTGAAGAAAGGCAGCCAATTGCTAAAGTATGGTCGCACAGGGAAACCAAAGTTTTATCCATTTAGATTGTCAAAGGTGAGTTCAATTAACAATTTTCTGCCTTAGCCAGAATTTGACTTCTCTCTCTCTCTCTCTCTCTCTCTCTCTCTCTCTCTCTGTATATATATATATATATATATATATTATGGTCCACTGCATATTGGATGAATGAGATATATTGACAATTTTGGGCTAGGTATTATATAAAACGCTTGCATTATTCCTTGACTTAAAACAATTGTTTTCCTCCAATTTATTATTGAACCTTTCCAAGGTGTGCTCATATACCCATCTTACTTCATTTTGGTTTTTTATTCGGTTCCAAATCAATAATTTTGTATTTTGGTTGAACTATATTTGGCATTTTTTGATATAACTTCCATAGAAAACAATGAAAGGTTGCTTTTATAGTTTCCTAATGTGTTATGCACAAGCTGCTTGCATCTTAGATGGATTGAGCATGTCTTGAATAACTTCTTCTTTATGGTAATCCGATACTGCAATTTTCATAGGATGAATCATCATTGATCTGGTTTTCAAGTGGCAGAGAGAAGACTTTGAAGTTGACTTCTGTTTCAAGAATTATACCTGGACAAAGAACAGTAAGATCTCATCCACAAAATACTTGGTGTCCTCTAAATATTTATGTTTAAAAAATTTTCGTTAAAATTCAGGATTCTTACTCTACAACTTTTTTTTTGTTTGTGTTTATTTGGTTTTCAGCCTGTTTTTCACAGATACCTTCAACCTGAAAAGGATTTTTTGTCATTTTCACTAGTATACAACAACGGTAAACGGTCTCTTGATCTGGTTAGTTCACTTTAGTTTTGTTTTGTGTGTTTGCTTTATAGGATTTCTGTGCTTCTGACTATGACCTTATTATTAACTTAGATATGCAAAGATAAAGTTGAAGCTGAGTTGTGGTTTACAGGCCTTAGGGCTCTGGTCTCATCTGGACAGGATGGACGCCTGAAGATTGATGGATGGACTGACGGGGTTTATCTTCATGTAACATTATCACAACACTAGCATCAATTCTACTTTCAATAGTACTTAAAATGCTAACAGGTTTTTTTGTTTGTGTGTAATTGGATTCTGGACTATGTATTTTAAGATTTATTCTCATCAAATTTTCTAAACATAAAAGAGGGGGAGGCAGTGGAATAAAGAAGGTTAAGAATTGTAGGTAGAAACTCCCGGATAAAGAGCATCTTCTCATTGGTCTCAGATTTTACCATTTTGGGTCCAGCTTTGTCCAATCTCTTACTTTATCTCTTAGATACAATATATGTGCTAGATGACGTTTTAGGTGTTAACTTTGTTTTGGCTAAAGGAAGACGGTCAAGCAAAAGGAATAGAAAAGAACTTTAGTTGAAACTTTTAATCCTTGGAAATTGTGGGTTCAAATTAAAGATGTGCATTTGTGATCCCTTTGCTTATTTCCTTGTGTAATAAATGAGTCCTAGATGTCCACTTTTACTGATTTGATGACATGGATGGAGGGTGCAATGACTTCAATGTGCTAAAACTCTCGAAGCTTTTACTATGAGTTTTGAAGCATAAGCAATAAAGTCACTATGTTTACATTTAATTATTTGTTCGATCTCTAGGCTATTATGATTGCGAGCATTTTATTGGCTCTAATATATTTGATTTGCATTCAACTAAGCAAGTTTTTCTCATTTTATAATTTGATCTCATTATTTGTAGAATGATTACACCTTTTTAATGCAGGATATTTTATGATCTTTTTAATGACAATAATCAGAGAGAAATTGTTGACTATTTCATTCTAATATGTGTAGTCTTTATGCAATTTTAGGGGAGCCTCTGATTTGAAACATACAAAATCAGAGAATAATAATTATAGAATAATTTCCATAGTCAACAAATTGATGAGTAGGCATGATAATAATGATAATAGTTCACGAATTGATGAGATGAAATTACTAATTCCACAGATCATTAAAGTGGCTTGAAGTGAATAAGAAAAATTGAGGATTGTTGGGCTTGGTGGAATATAATGAAGACAAAATTAGGGGCATGATTAATGAAGATTGTTCTTTTTAGTCTCGCTTAATATAATGAATGAATATTTTCATTTTAAGCTCGTTTGGTAATTTCTGAGGACTATCTCAAATTGGTATGCCCTGTACGTGGGCCAATTTTTTTCTTCCCTTAAAAACATGTGAGCCAACTGCAACTACTTCAGATGGTTCTTTTCATTTAAGCGTTATGTTGAATGGATGTTTCAAAAGTCTCTCATTGATTTGGGCTGCATCCCTTAATTTCAAGTGAACCTGAGATCAAGGTTATGTGGATGTCATCATTATTGTCTATGGAGAGATTGTGGTTTTATTCACATGAAACAAATAGAAATGGAAGGAAAAGCAACAATGCAGTGATGCAGGTTACGACAATGTGACTATTTAAAACAACATTGCGAAGAAGGCTACAATGATGATAAATGTTGCAACAATATAGCGGTAATGGCTGCAACAATGAAACTAGTTCGTTGCCATGCATTGATGACGATTGTAACTATGGGAATTGTTTGCAACAATTCAACAATGAGGGCTATAGTTTTAAAAAAAATAAATGAAAGTAAGAAAGTGCGGTAAGAAATTGTGGCAGTGAAAGCCACACAATTATGATAATGCGGTGATGAAAGTTGTTGTAATGGAATTATAAGAAAGAAAGGCAAGATTTCTAGATAATTTTTTTAGTAATTCATTTTAATATTTGGAAAGTATTTATTGAAATTTATGAGGTTTTCTAATAGAAAACATATAAAATCAATTAATAAAGACTATAGAATAATTATAGTAATGCACAAATTACAAATTACATGTAATAGTAATTACAATTGTCCACATATTGATATGGTGACTCTAATAATCTCAGGATCATTGAGATGGCATGAAGTGAATACACAAGGTGGAAGATTGATAGACATGGAATTGTTGTAGATTGATTTTTCCATAGATAATTATCAATAAAAAAAAATTGAGTATACGATATGTTACTTTTTCACCCATTTGATGTGAAACTGATAATTATAAGTCAATATTCATAAAATATTAGGTGATACCTAGATATTATAGATTTTATGTTTTGAATCTTTTATATATAAGAATGTTGATATGGATGCTGATATAACTTTTGTACTTAAGTTAGGTGATAAATTGGAGAAGTACCTTTTCGTTTTATGTTACTATGTAACAAGGTGATACCAAGAAAATATAAGTTTATATGCAATTATAGTTAGATTCCCAAATAATCAGGATAAGGTTGAATGATAAATTTTGCTTTCTTAGCAATTTAATTTATTTTTAATACCAGCATGTGTACGATGGATATTTCTTATCAGTTCCATACAAGCACATGTTAACAAGCTTAGAGTGAGAACGATTCACAGCTGACATTTATAAATATTGTCCGCTAATATCTAAGCTGATTGGAGAAAAAAAAATTACAGTTTCATTATTTTCTTTGGGATTGCTGCATCAATTATTTTTTTCTGTGTAACATAAATGATTTGAATAGAATGAATGTTGTCCATATCCATTTTTGTATTCAGGAGAAATTTAATGGTTTTATTTTTAAAACTTCCTACTTGAGGCCTTTGAAATCATTATTTTCATATATATATATATATTGAAAAAGATTGGCCAGAGGCTATTATACGAGCCTCCAACCACCCCTAATATGTTTAACACTTTGAGTGCCACATCCTTATGGCCAACTGTGTCAGAGGGGATTCGAACCCCCGACCTTAGGGGTCTTATACCGTGGATGCCAACCAACAGGCCGGGGTACTCCGGGGTACTCGACACAATATATATATATATATATATATATATATAGACACACACACGCACACACACTCAATGCTTTGTTTAACAACCATAAAAATAAATAAAAAAATCTTAATTCAATAGCAGAGATCAAGATGAAGGGTTTTGCTTCCTTGTAAGGGTTTTGTTCAATGTTAGTAGTAAATATTGGTGTGACTTGGGAGATTGAATACAATGTTTAAGGGCAGACTCAAATAAATTTTTCATTTGCTGAGAACTCCGAGGGTAAATAAATGACAGGCTAATTACAGAGAAATAAAGTAAATTTTCAAATAATTATCTTTATGTAGGTGAATCATCAAGGAGCTCTTTATTATCGAAAATAGTCTGGGTCTTCATGGAATTTAAATAGATTTGTAACTCTAAATATCAAAATTTTCAAGAATCTTGATTGCGTATTTTATTTGAAAAAGATATATCGTTTTGTTGTTTAAAGTGCTTTGGCCAACCTAGCTCTTTAGTGACAAAACACTTTTGCTACAAGTTTTTCCTGAGGGATACATTTATGATCATTCATAGTAAGTAAGACGTCATCAATCTAAACCATCAGTATGATAAAACCTAACATGTATGCTTGATGAAGATAGAATGGTCTGTTGTGCTAGCACAAAGGCCAATCTAGGCAAGGACTTTACTGGACTTGTAAACCAAGCTTGTGAAATTTGTTTAAGCCTAAAGGCTCATAAGCATTAGGAGCAAGCATGGGCGCATGTGCCACATAAGTGAGGGTAGGAGCGGACTATTGGGATTAAAATTAGGAGTTATGACTGACTTGCCTCTAACACCATGTTATAGGATTTTTTTTATTTTTTTCCCTTTTGACTAGAGATCTTGTTTATAATCATGGATTGAATGCAATGTAGGGACACCCAAATAACATTTAGATTGTCAAGAGGACAAGATAACTCTTGACATGTCTAATGTTACCCACGGTGTATGATTAAGCCATGAACTTGCATTTATTTACTATGAATTATTGAGTGATAGGTGTTGCTGTGAGCCTATGGATTTGATGTGGTTAGACTATTCATTATAAAGCCTTAGTTGTGCCTCTCCAGCGTAAGTTTGAGCTTATGTAGTAGTTTGCTGCGCTTAGTGGTCTTACATAAATTTGTTGTCAAGATAGGGGTTAGTGTTTATGACTATTAAGAGAAGATGACACTAGTCTTCTCTCCCATGTTCCACAATGTACAATTAAGTCATGGTTGTCTAACACACCTATTGATCTTGGGTGGGTTGTACCATTCTTTATAAAAATTTGTTTGCTTTCTCTGTAAGTCAGATATTTTGGAGTACTTTGTGGGCACTTTCTTATTCATTATAATTCTACTCTAAAAGATCAAATCCATTGGAAAAAAATATTTTGTTTTTTTTGCTGCTCTCCTCCCTCTCTCATATATAAAATGTTATGTATTGGATATAATGCATTTTTTTTTACATTGAAACCCAGAACAAATTTATGCATAATTTTCTTAGGTCACGCATTACTCTAGATTTATGCCGCACTGAACATTGATCTGGCTTGAGAGGGATAATCTTGCACCCACCTCTTGGTTGAGTCCTTTTTTTTGGGTATATTGCTCTGAATATCTTGACATTTGGATTAAAAATGCCTATTTTCTATCCAAATTGTTTGCAACCTTGTTTCAGAGTTGCAAGCGCTTGATATATAGCAGTCAAAGTGACAGTCTATCAGGAACCTTGCAGGATTCTCCTGTTAGAAAGGTAGTCGACAACGCATTGCCTAAAGAGCCTCCTCAGAGCATGGTAAACGTAGAAAGAACAGATGCGTCGAACATGCAAGTAAAAGGAGCCTCTGATGTTTTCAGAGTCAGCGTGTCCAGTGCTCCTAGCACTTCCAGTCATGGTTCTGCTCAGGATGAGTCGGATGGATTTGGAGATGTGTATATTTGGGGCGAGGTCTTGAGTGACTCCTCCAGAACTGGGCCCGAGAAAATCATTAGTTTTTCTAGTACAAGAAACGACATCCTCATTCCAAAGCCTCTAGATTCTCGTATAGTTTTGGATGTTCAACATGTGGCTTGCGGGGTACGGCATGCCGCTCTCGTAACTAGACAGGGAGAAGTATTTACATGGGGCGAAGAATCTGGTGGAAGGCTCGGTCATGGTGTGGCAACTGATGCCATTCACCCTCGTCTCGTTGAATCCTTATCATCCTCTAACATCGATTTTGTTTCTTGTGGAGAATTTCATTCTTGTGCTGTTACTGCTAGTGGCGAGCTTTATACTTGGGGAGATGGCGCCCATCAATCCGGGCTACTCGGTCACGGCACTGACATCAGCCATTGGATTCCTAAAAGGGTTTCAGGACCTTTGGAAGGACTTCAAGTCGCGTCCGTCTCTTGCGGAACTTGGCATACAGCATTGATAACCACAACCGGTCAGTTATTCACATTTGGGGACGGCACTTTTGGTGTTTTAGGCCATGGAAACAGAGACAGTGTTTCGTATCCTCGGGAAGTCGAATCTTTGATGGGTTTGAAGACTGTTGCTGTCTCGTGTGGAGTCTGGCATATGGCTGCTGTTGTCGAGGTTATTGTAACACAATCAAGCGCATCTTCTAGCAAGCTATTTACTTGGGGCGACGGAGACAAGTATCGGCTCGGTCATGGTGACAAAGAGCCGCGCCTTAAGCCCACTTGCGTGCCATCCCTCATCGATTACAATTTTCACAAGATAGCATGCGGTCATAGCCTTACAATTGGCTTGACCACTTCGGGCCACATCTTCACCATGGGAAGCACTGTTTACGGCCAGCTCGGGAATCCCCATTCCGACGGAAAACTTCCATGCTTAATTGAGGAAAAGCTTGCCAATGAGTCTGTTAAATCTGTTGCTTGTGGTGCTTATCATGTCGCGGTTTTGACATCGAGAGGCGAAGTTTACACATGGGGAAAGGGAGCAAACGGTCGATTGGGTCATGGAGATCTCGAAGATCGAAAGACGCCTACGCTTATCGAAGCTTTAAAGGACAGACCCATCAAACACGTCGCTTGCGGGGCGAATTTCACGGCCGCCATATGTCATCATAAGTGGGTTTCTGGTGCCGAGCAATCGCAATGCACGGCGTGCCGACAAACGTTTGGGTTCACTCGAAAGCGACACAATTGCTACAATTGCGGCCTCGTGCATTGCCATTCTTGTAGTTCACGAAAGGCTTTGAGAGCTGCATTGTCTCCGAATCCTCGAAAACCTTATCGAGTATGTGATTCGTGTTATATCAAGTTGAACAAAGCCGTTGAATCTGGTGGGATGTTGGAGAAGAAGATTGTTGTTCCTCGTCTATCGGGCGAAAGTAAAGACCGGTTTGATAAAGCAGATACAAAAATATTGAAAGTGGCTTCACCTAGCAATTTTGATTTGATTAAAAATCTGGATATTAAAGCTGCTAAATTTGGAAAGAAATCTGATTCGTTGCCTTCGATTCGCACTTCGCAATTGCCTTCAATTTTACAACTCAGAGATGTTCCGTTTTCTGCCGGGATGGATATGCAACAAGTAAATTCCAGATTAGCGAACATTTCAGCTATTCAGTCTAACAATCATTCCAGAGCAGTTTCTCCATTTTTGAGGAAGCTTAGTCCTCCACGTTCTGCAACTCCCATTCCGACAATGGCTGGTCTTTCATTCTCCAAAAGCATAGCTGAAAGCTTGAAGAAAACAAATGAGCTTTTAAACCAAGAAGTACAAAAGCTGCGCGGCCAAGTAATGTCGCTAACTCTTAAGCTGTGCTGTTTTGTTTATGCCTCATTCTCTTTAGGTAAATTTACATACTTAGCACATAATTCTCACGTATTTACATTTCTAGCGTTTAAACTTTGCTTTGTACATTTATACCACCAAAATCTTTCATAGCACATAAAACTACCACTATTTTTAAAAGTGAAGCACATCTTTTCATGCATAGGTAAATTGACATGTATGTAAAAATTGAAGTATGGGTGTGAGATATGTAAATACATAAGAATTAAGTGGTATGTATGTAAATTCCTCTCCCACCCCCACCCAAATTTTTTTTGAAACTTATACAGTAATATTGGGAGATCAGGTTAATAGCTTGAATCAGCGCTGTGAACTTCAAGAAATTGAGATACAGAAGTCTGCGAAGAAAATTAGGGAAGCCATGATGCTTGCTACAGAGGAGTCTGCGAAGTCAAAAGCTGCAAAAGAAGTCATCAAATCTCTGACTGCACAGGTGAAATTTAAATCTCCTCCCATTCTTCCATTTTCAGTAACCTCATGAACTGTACTCCGCTCACCTTTTCACTCCATTTTCACTTCTATGTTGAACAAAATTTTAGTCCAAGTTGGATAGAAGTTGGTTGTAAGGTATAGGGTGATCATTTTTGTAGTTATGTATTATCTCATTTTTTTTATTTATTTAATATTTTATCATTTTACAGTTTATAAATTTTTTATTCCTGTAAGCCTATATTTCTTAGCTTCATACTGAGCTCCAAACTTTGATTTCATCCGGAATGCCGGTCTTGATGCAATATAACATACTTTCTAATGCAACTAATCTTATTTTTAGTGTTAATTCATGCAGCGTAAATGTGGAATTTCATTTCAGAAATCATCAAAGAATTGAATCATTTATTTTCCTTAAATATAAACAAATAACATTATAATCAAAACTCGAATAACAATGAAATGATCTGATCCTAATTTTTCTTTCTTTTGATCCTAATTATCCAGCTTAAGGATATGGCAGAGAGACTCCCACAGGGTGTCTATGAAGCTGATCCCATTAAATTACGATCTCTACCAAATGGCATTGACACGCATACTTCTCATCACATCGATTCAATCGGAGTGCAGAATTCAATCAACGGAGACAGTGATTTACAGCAACTTCATACGAATGGAATTGTCAAGCTGAATCATGTGCCGAGAAATGACATCGAAGCTAATGGAATCAACACTAACATTCAAAATCTCGAGTTTTCTAATCCAATTGGAACGGAAAAAAACACGAATACAAAACATGGCGTGGACACCGAACCGGAGCCACACATATCGAATTCTAGGTCTGATTTCTCCAACAACAATGAATCCAAATCTGTTCAAACTATGGAGAATGGTTCAAAGCCAGCAGTTAATCAAATTGAGGCCGAATGGATCGAGCAATATGAACATGGGGTATATATTACACTAACGGCTCTTCTTGATGGCACGCGAGATCTGAAACGAGTTCGTTTCAGGTACCTGACTCAGTTCTCAACTGCTTTTTTCATTTCATCATGTTCTGATTCTGTTGTATTTACATATCCCATACCTATACTTTCATGTTTACGCACATTACTCAAATTTTTATAATCACATAAAATATAGCACCATCGTTGCTTTTTAAAAGTGAAATTTAAAAGTGAAATACATATTTTCATGCATGGATTTAAACCACTAAAGTGCTATGTATGTATAGATGAAAGTTAAGGTGTGAGATATACAAATACATAAGAATTATGTGCTAGGTATGTAAATTTCCCTTTCATGATTCAACTTATTTGGCAGCCGAAGAAGATTTGGAGAGCAGCAAGCTGAAGCATGGTGGTCGGAGAATCGCGACAAGGTGTACGAGAAATACAATGTGAGAGGATCAGAGAAGTCTTCGTCCACACTTTCTTCGTGATCCGGAGCATGGAGAGTTCTGCTGAGAGAACCAGGATGTGTTAGTATAAGCTTTTTTATTTATATTTGTTTCATTTTTAAGAATATGATATATTTCTTTCCTTATCCATTGTAGTGTAATGTATATATATGCAATTACTAGATTGTTCTTTTATAGGGTAGAAGAAGAATATTGTGCCCTTTTCATTGTACAACCTCTCCTTAAGGGCTAATGAACCTCCATGAAAGTAGGAATGTCTCCACAATGTTCACCAAATTGAAACTTTATTTATGTTTAGGTTTATAAAATGAGTCGATCTCGAGCTGTCCTGAATTGAGCTTGAGATCAAGTTTAATTCAAATTGTTTGAGTTGGCTCATGAGTGCTTCATTTAGTATGAAAGGAAGAAGATTCTCATTCAAGTAACTATTTTATTAAAATGATGAAAAAAAGGTGAGTTTGGAGAAATGAGAAATTAAGAGAGAGAGATATATATATTTGTATTAACTTTGAATAAGTAATCATCAAAGTTTATGTTAATACATAAATACATAAAAATTTTGTAGTGTATATATTAAGTTGTTTATGGTTTAATTAACATTTTGTTAATAAACACTACAATGATTATTCGATTTATCAAATATAAAAGAACAAAGTTTGTGAGGCAATAATTTTTGTAGGGGTTTTATTCTATTGTTCGCTAGCTTCATCTTTGTTGCTTAGATTTATTGATGAAGTCTATTTTTAACTCAAAATTCAGATTGCAGCCAAACAACACATTAGAGTTTCATAAATAGTAGACAATTTACAAACTAAGGAAATGAATTGAGCAAACCAGCCCTTTTTCTTGCGTTTATTTTATCTACTAATATTTCCATGACAAATTAAATTATGGGCCTGTTTGGGGCTGCTTATTTGGTGCGGTGCATTTTGAAAACATCAGAAGAAGCGTTTGGTTACGGAGGCGCTGCAAATTATTTCAATAACTCAATAAAAATTCTTATTAAACACGATCACAGGTTCGATCCCTCTGCCCACGTTTCTTCATGTTTTTTATTACCTCGCTACTCTCTCGTGTCTCATCTGCCTAAGGTGGCTGCCTCTCTCGATCGCTCTCACGAACCCGATACCTCTCTCGTGCTTTTCTCCCTCTCACGCATCTCTCTCGCACTTCGCATTGCCTTTCTTCTCCTCCCTCCAATCTTTGGTTGCTATACTTTGTAAGTAATTCATGTGGTAATTTTCAATGGAATAGCTTTCTTTATGCGATTTTTGGCTTTATCATTTATAGTTTGTTGTGAGATGTTTGTGATATTTGCGATTTGTAGCTTTTTGATTTGTCATTTGTGATTTGGGATTTGAGTCTTGCACAAAAAAAATGTGGAATAGTGTTTGGGGAATGGATGAAAGAGTCTGCTTGATTTGGAGAAAGCAATTTTCGGTTGCCCTGTATGTAACCGATTGAATATGGATGACCATCTATCATTTCCTCCACTAATTATTGAGTGGACATTTGAAAAATGGATGAAATAAGGTGCTTGATTTATACATAGCGTTGCTTCGGGTGCCCTCAAAATTACATACAGTCTCAAAATTACATACAGTTTTTTTTTTTCTTGTTGGCAAGAATTTGAGAAATAGATGAAACAGGGTGCTTAATTTGTAGATACCAACGTTTTGGCTGCCCTGAATGTAGTTGCCTCAAATGCAAATTATGGAATGAGGTTTTATCACTTTGGTGTTTGAGTGAGAATTTGAAAAATAGATGAAAAATGATGTTTGATTTGTACATAGAATTGTTTCGAGTGCCCTGTTTGTAATTGCCTCTATTCAAAATTACATACAATTTTTATTTTTTATTTTCTATTTTTTTTTTAGCGAGAATGTGATAAATGGATGAAAGATGCTGCTTATTTTGTAGATAGCAACATTTCGGGTGCATTGTATGCCATTACCTCAAATGAAAATATGGGATGGGGTTTTATCACTTCCTTTGATGTTTGAGTGAGAATTTGAAAAATGTATTAAATAGGGTGCTTGATTTGTACATAGCATTATTTCGGTTGTCATGTATGTAATTGCCTCAAATGAAAAATATGGGATGAGATTTTATCACTTCCTTTGATGTTTGAGTGAGAATTTGAAAAATGGATGAAATAGAGTGCTTGATTTGTACATAGCTTAGGGATGAAATAGAGTGCTTGATTTGTACATAGCTTTGTTTGGGGTGCCCTCTATGTAATTGCCTCAATTCAAAATTATGGATTTGATGTTTGAGCCAGAATTTGAAAAATGGATGAAAGAGGGTGCTTAATTTATAGGTAGCAATGTTTCAGGTTCCCTGTATGTAATTGCCTCAAATGACAAATATGGGTTGAGGTTTTATCACTATATTTCATGTTTGAGTGAGAATTTCAAAAAATGATGAAATATGATGCTTGATTTGTAGATGACAATGTTTTCTTCAAATTACATATAGGGCATCCAAAACCAATGATTGTGTTGTGAGCTGTGGTGGTTGTGTTGTGAGTTGTGGTGGTTGTGTTGTGGTTCGGATTGTTGTGGTGTTGTGTCACTGTGACGTGGTTTCTGTGGGATGTGTGTGAAAGTGTGGTTGGATGGTTGTGGTTTGGTGGTTGTGGTTTTGGTGGTTTTGGTGTTGTGTCTTGTGGTGTGGTGGTTATGGGATATGTTTGGAGGTGTGTGGTTGGTTGGCTGTGGTGTGGTGGCTTGGGTTGAGTGGTTGTGTTGTGGGTTGCGGTGGTTATGATGTGGGTTGTGGTGGCTATGCTGAGGGTTGGGTGGTTGGGAGGTTCTTGTCATGTGGTGTGGTGGCTGTGGGATGTGTAATGTGTGTGGTGGTGTGGTTGGGTGATTGTGGTCTGGGTGGTTGTGGGTCTTATTGTGTTGTGGGTTGTGGTTGTTGTCAAATAATAACATTTTGTTTTGTTTTTGTGTTTGTTTTTTTGTTTTTTTTTTTTTTTTTTTTTTTTTTTTTTTTTTTTTTTGTGCTAGTAACACACTGGTTAAGACTAAAGAAGTAGATTCTTCAGCCATGTGGGGTAGGGAAGCCAAACTCATATTTTGCGACCTCTGTCTTAAGGGGTTTAAGCTGGGAAATAGATCTACCACTTATTTAAACAAGGAAGGGTGACAAAATATTATGAAGAAGTTCAAGGAAACGATAGGAAGAGTACGACAGACTGCAACTTAAGAACATGTGGGATCAGTTGAAAAAAGACTAGAAATTATGGAAGGAATTAAAACGGGGACCCACGGACTTGGGTTTGAATCCAATCAAATAGACTATTGATGCTTCTGAGGAATGGTGGGCTGAGAAACTGAAGGTAACAACTTATCAATGAAAGACTTTATTTTCATTGCTTTCCCTTCTTTAATTGTATGAAATAATTAACTTGTTCGTACATTATAGGCAGTGTCAGCCGCCAAGAAATTTAAACTCATTGGAATTGACCCTGATCTGGAAGAAAATTTGAACTGTATGTTTGGTGGGGTTGTGGCAACGGGGACCTGTGCCTGGATCCCAAGTGAGCAAGTGTTTGCAAGCATACCAAAGGGCTTGGATGTCGAGCATGTAACTGGCTCCTGTGAAGGCCTAAGCCCAAACCAAAATGAACGGGAGTCCACATGCAAGTCAAAACGTTCTATGCTGGAGAAAAAAAAAAAGGAAGGAGTTGCTTTCATTGAAAGCTAAATATCAAAACTAATGGTTTCAGGTACGAGTGATCCTGGGACTTCACATGCGACCTTCATAGACGAGGCTATCTAACTTCTGGAGGCAACTCCCAAATTTCTTAAGGGCGTGTTGTTATATTTGAACTCCTTAAAGTTGTTGGAAGGCTCAACTCGTAGACAAATCTTCATGAAGATGGATCATGACCGTAGAGCCAATTATTATTATTATTATTATTATTATTATTATTATGGTAGCAAGGATGATTGATTTTGTGTTGTCATCATTGAACTATTTGTATTTATTTTCCTGTTTTTTTTTTTTGAATTTCTAATTTGGATGTTTTTTTCTTTCTTACAGAAACTATTTATTTGTTATTTTATATTTAATTCTTCTTATTGTAAGCTTTGTGATTCAATTTTTGATGTTCTTTAACGTTGTTTGATTCACATGTATTACCTGAACAGAACACTTGTTTAGCTTCGATTCACAAAGAGAGAGGCGCAGAAGGAAAATTGTGACAGCAGTTTGTATGTTGTACGAATATTATAACTCATATGTTGATCGAACTCCTTGCATGACATCTACTTACATTGGTGATAAATAGGTTGGAGAGCTACCACAATGGCACCTTACAAGATTCAACGTGTTTTGTATGACACAACATATATTTATAGATTTGCTTGATGAACTACATATGAATCATGAACTTCATGGCTTCTCAAGAATGACAACAAGAGAAGTGTTATCGACAACCTTTTATATTTTATCACAAAATGAATCAATAAGAATAGTGATGGAGTCATTCAACATTCATCGGAGACAATCAACACATATTTCTCAGTGGGGTTAAATGCTCTTATTAGTTTGGTCGCACAGATTATTAAGCCTGAGGATCCAACATTTGAGAGGATTCCAACAAAGATTGTGAATATCTTGTGGTATATGTCATTTTTCAAGGTAAATCTTTTTACTCGTTATATTCAGAAGTCAAAATGAGTAGTGTGGTTATCACAACTTTATTTAATTTGTGAGGATTGTATTGGAGCGATCGATGGAAGCCACATTGATGCTCGTATATCCAATAATCTTTTGGCGGTGTGGATCACCTACATAAAATGTGACGACTGTCTATGATTTCAACATGTGTAAAAAGATCACATTCATTGGGCGGTGTGGATCACCTACGTAAAATGTGACGACTGTCTATGATTTCAACATGTGTTATACTTTCGTTATGGCTGGTTGGGAATGCAGTACACATGACAGTCGTATATTCGCTTTTGCAATAAGAAATTGAAAGCACCACTTCCCTTACGCACCTTCAGGTTTTTTCAACTATTAATCATATTCAGATAATTTTTAAGTTCACTAATAATTAATGTATTTGGAACAGATAAATATTATTTGGTCGACGCTAGATATCCCTTACAAAGAGGGTATCTGAAGCCCTTTTCGGATATGAAATATTACATTCCAGATTTTCAAAGATCCACCAATGTTGCTCGGGGCCAAAAAGAAATGTTTAACAAGAGATACTCATCCTTAAGCGGTGTAATTGAAAAAACATTTAGAGTGTGGAAGAAAAAAATGGGTCATACTATGTGATATGTTGACGTATACATTTCTGAAGCAGGTGCAGATTGCAATGGCTACAATGACTCTCCACAACTACATTTAACGGCATCATTCTTGAACTGATGTAAACTTCAACATGGCTGACGGTGATCATTTACACGTCCTAAAGCATTTGAATATCACATAGGACAATGTATACCATAGCCAGAAGTATAATCACAAGAAGGTTGCACCCATGATGGCGAAGGTGCCGGAGAAATGGTTGAATTGAGAGAGCAGATTACAGATGTCGTTGTTGGATGTTAATTGCATGATTCTTATTTATTTTATACAGTTCATATTTATTATCTGTTCCTTGTATATTTAATATTATTTGTTTGAGTTTTTTGCATTGTAATTGTTTTTTTTTTCTTTTATCACTTCTTTTCCTTTACTTTTGGTGGGTTTGAGAGGTCCGTGATGAGACATTTGATTTTATGGGTTCTTCTGGATGGTCTGTTAGCCAGTGTTGGTTGGTGTCACATGTGAAATCCTAATGAATGCAACCAAGTTCCTCTTTTTTTCGATACTGCAATTATTTAGGTTCTTCTGGATTGCTTTTTTAGTGATATGTGTTGTGACACACAAGCTTGATATTACGTGGGTTAAAGGTAACCAAGAACCCTTTTTTGACAAAATATGTTGTCTTATTGTATTGATAGATTTGTTGTTTGGTGTAATGAATTCTCTAAGACCTCGCGCTTACTAAAAAATGTAATGAATCACTTCGTTTATCAATTTCTGCTTGTTTATTTTATAAAGTTCATGTTTATTTATGTTCCTTGTCCATTTGATTATGAATGTTTGAATTTTTTTTGCATTTTGAAGTGTTTTTTTTCCTTCTTTCCTTTGTCTTTTCTTTTGGTGGTTTGAGAGGTCAATGATGAGACGTTAGACCTTATGAGTTCTTCTGGATGACCTGATTGTCGGTATTTTTTGGTGTCACATGTGAAATCCTATTGAAGCCAACCAAGTTCCTCGTTTTTTTTTCGACAATACAACTTTTGAGATTCTTCTGGATTGTCTTTTTTCGTGATATGCATATGTAACACACACGAGCTTGGTATTACGTGAGTTAAAAATAACCAAGAAACATTATTTTATAAGGTTTGTTGTCTTTTTGTAATGACAGATTCATTGGTTGGTATGTTGAATCCTTTGAGATCTTTTTCCTACACAAAAATTGTAATTAATTACTTATTTTATCAACTTATACTTGTGTCAAAAATTGTAATTAATTACTTATTTTGTCAACTTATACTTGTGTTAAGACTAATGCATTGTCTTTTGAAGCATTCGAGAAAGATGAGTTCAATAATTTCAAGGACCTCTCGAGGAGTGCTATGTCACTACAGACTATAGAGTTCATTGCTCACGTCATATCAAACACATAGATACAGGAGACAATTTTACAAGTGCCCACAGAGAATAATGAACAAATGAGACTTCTTCCGATGGATAGATAAGTTGAAAGATTCCACGACCAAGAGTAATTGGAAATGGATAGTATCTCTGGAAGACGGCCTGCCACGTGACATGCATCTTCTCCATTCTAAAAATAATATTATCATATTATTTACTATTATTTTAGTTGTCTTTTTTTTTATTTTTAGTAATGATGATACTCACTGCCAAGTGAGATGTATATTTTATATTTTGCACTGTTTTGAAATGAATTTTTGTTTCTAAAACATCAAATATATTATTATAACAATTATATTGCAAACAACATTACTATGCAGGGGCAGAATAGTTATTTGCCCAAAAACAATTGTGTTGAAGTTGTTTTCAACTTTCTAGGAGAGCTGCGGCGCAACAGCTTATTAATAAACTGTAGCTTCCCCAAACAAAGCCTAAGCTACAAGAGAATTTTCAGCATACAACTTGATTGATCAAATAAATTTTATATTATACAAGATTTATTCTAAATAAATTTAAGTAAATGTAATCCTAAATTTTTTTTTATTATTTTAATAAACATAATATTATTTTGATGTTTTCATTTTATACCCCTGCTATGGTAAAAATTGTAATAAATATATTCAATATTTTCTTATAGAAATAGATGAAAGTTTGTTTCAGATCAAAACTTATGTCCTTCTAAATTGGTTATACATTTTTAAACCCTTTTCAAAATTTTATTTCTAGATATCTATCACTGAGTTTTTTCCCCCCTTTTTAATGGTCAGATAACTGCCACTTATTTTGTTTGGTTATAATTTCCATTTTATTATTATTTTTTTAATTCCTTTGATGAGTAATAATTTTTTAATTTTTAATTAATAAAACTTTACCCATCCATAAAAATATGTACATAACTTTTAAAATTAATATTATAGATATTTTAGACATGGAATGAAACATAAGTGCTATAAATATAAAAATTAAGTTTAGATGTAAATTTTATAAATACAAGAATATTATGTGGTGTATATGTAAATGCCCCTTTTTTATTAGCCAGCTGGGTGAGGAATTTTATAAAACCCACAACCACATTCAAAATATTCATTTTCTCCACTATTATTCGAGAAATTATTGCATACGGAGATGCATACGTTGTCCGATCTCTACCGTTGATCAGAGCTTTTATAATTTTTTTTTTTTAAAAAAAGATGGGCCCACTAAAATACTACTTTGATCTGATCAACGGTGGTGATTGGACGGCGCATGTATCTCTGCATACGTGCAATAATTTTTCCTATTATTCTACAGTTATTTTTACAAAAAAACTACAATCATTCCAATTATACCCTTAAGCATAGAAAGGGAATTATAATTGCAAAATGATTACAATTTGTTCATAGTTTCACACAATCAAATTAACATCATCATTTATGAAGTCAAAATGGACCTATCAACACAACATAAAATAGATCTACAACGTATATATCATCAAATATAATTTACATTTGGATTAAAAAATATATGATATACAATTGCCAGATTATATCAGAGATCAAAGCATCATTTCTTTATAATTTACATCATTCATATAGCTATAAAACTTGGCCACACTCACATGATATCAGGGAACAACTGAATATCTACCTGAAGAAAAAAAACAAAGTGTTGCATACAATAGTGAACACAAAGGCTAATAGAATATCAATACTATGATTTAAATATCATTTATACAATGAGTAAAATAATATTATATGCTAATGTAACATTCCAATGCTTTATCATCATAGAATATATAAGCAAGATGAAGAGTTGATTAATTATGAGTGTCATGAGTCATTGTATCTGCAAGAGTTGTTAATGATGTGCCATACCTATATAGATCAGTCTCGTTACAATCGTATGCCATAAATAGGCACATAAATTATTAAAATTTCTAAGAAGATTTGATTTATCTGATTAGAGTAGGATGGAAAGTATAGTGACTCACATCCAATCCATAGATAGGGGTATGATTCATGATTTTTCATAGGGGCTAACATGTCTTATGGAGAGAGAATGAATAGTTAGTTGATTATTACATGAAATTATATGACAGTCTATGAATGTATACTGTCACACATTAACTATATTGTAGCACGCAATTCTTACATATTTACATATCTCACCCCTACACTTTCATATTTATATACCTAACACTTTTGTGCTTCAAACCTATGTATGAAAATGTGTGTTTCACTTTTAAGAAGCAGTAATAGCACTATTGTTGAAGTCATATTAAGGATTTGAATGATGTATGTGTAAAATATGAAAGTTTAAATGTGAGATATGTAAATATATAAGACTTACATGCTATGTATGTAAATGCCCCAATAAATTATAAACTACTGAGCTCAGTTACTACATAACTATAGGATAATGGGAATCAAGATCCAATGGCTTCATGCCAAGGAAATCAAAATCTAGGGCCTTTTTTGGGTGTAGAAAGCAGATTAGTAATTATTAAATTTAAAATCTAATTGTATATTTTTCAAGTAGGAAGTTTACTTGTATAGTTGTACATATTTTCTTGTTTTGGTGGGCTAAATTAGTTTCTTCATAAATTATTTCAAATATTGTATTGTATCAACTAACCTGAGGAATAAGTAAACTTCTTCCTGTATTATAGCCCAAGGATATTCATCCTGGACAATCTACCTATGGCCATAACCTTTATCGTTGTATACAACTGCAATCTTTGACTGCAGTCTTTATTTTTGATAATCCTTCTTTGACTTCAGAGTCATTCCAGCAGCCTTAATTGAAGCAATCTAGGGGTGTAAAAAGGTAGAACTGCCTAACTCAATCTTGGCTTCTCTGACAAACTGCAAGCCTGAGCCTTCGCTCGAGTCAAGCTCGAATGGTGAGCTTGAACTTGGCTTGCATGACGATAGCCGGCTCGAGCTCGAGGCAAAAGTTCATGAGAGCTCATTAAAAAATTCATCAATGGTTGGAGGAGCGTCAAAATTTTCACAATAAAGTGACCATCAATTGACTGGTCGAGCCAGCTCGCAAGCTGACGAGTCGAGCCTGAACAAGCTTGAGCTCTTGGCTCAATAAGCTTGAATTGTGAGCTCATTAACGAGTTGAGCTCGGCCGGCTCAGCTTGCTTACACCCCTAATGCAACCTCCAACATTTTTTTTCTTCTTAGCCAATATTCCTACTTTGTCATGTAACATTTCGTTGAAATTTTTCTCTTGTTTTGATCAGTCGGAACCTTCATTGTTCTGATTACTCTGCCACAATCAACTCCAGCAGTTAAACTTTATTGTTATAACAGCCAGATCTAATCCAAAATCATCCCAGCCTACCCCTACCCTACTTATATAAAACAACATTTCTGAACCTGTAGCAGCAAGTTCTCTTTGGAAATCAACATCCTTGTAAGCCAAATTATATCATCATCATCCTCTCTTTTGTGAGAATTATACCCACGCAAATGGAATCCAAAGAGATCTACTGAGATCTCAATCTCCATTTAACCAGACAAAACAAGTCCTTCACAATATAAGACAGCAGGAGGATTCGATTGTGAAGAGGTCGAAAAACTATGAAGTTTGGTAGAACCCGGTAAGAAGAAACCATGTGGTGCATGCTCATTTCACAATCTCATCAATTCAGTTATCATTTCCTCCTGAATTAATTTTTTAAGTAAAGAATTAATACAACCCTTGGACCTAATATTTTAATTGTTGTATTCCATGCCTCAGTAATAAGAAAATTATAGTAGCAAATAGTTTTCTTGCTATGGTTGCAGGATGAAGAAAAATCGATATCATACATTATCTAACCCTTTAAACTGTCTTTCATGCTCCAAATTTGACAGCAAATTACATTTTAATTTAAAAGCTTATAAAATATCTAAAATGCTAGATTTTTCTCCTTATCACGTTTTTAAAAATCAGGATTGGGGAAGAAAGATGGACTTGCTAAGAAAGGAACAAGCTCTACCATATTGAAGAGTACTTTGAATAGTGTCAGGAGTGATCTGTTCTTATCCTCTCTTAGCTCTTCAAATGAAGGTGTTACGTTCCTTTACCACTGTGATATACAACTCTTCTCCTTATATAATAAGGAACGACTATGACAAATTTAATTACAATCATTATAACTTACCAAAGATAAACCAACTCTAGAAAGAAATAAGTCTGACATAACAAAACTGAAATTGGGAACTCAAAATTTCACACAAACCCTAAAGCCGGGGCATAGATGTTGTAAAGGCTAAGCTTGGTATTCAAATCAGTTCAGCTGCCAACTCTAGAAAGAAATAAGTCTGACATAACAAAAAGGAGAACACTGAAATTGGGAACTCAAAATTTCACACTCCCCCTAAAGTCGGGGCATAGATGTTGTAAAGGCTAAGCTTGGTATTCAAATCAGTTCAGCTGCCTAGAGGTAGAGATTTAGTTGAAACATCAGCCTTGAAGATGATTTGAAATGTAGATTAAGTAAAAATGCCTCTATTAACATTTTCAGCGATAAAATGTCCATCAATCTCAATGTGCTTGGTCATGTCATGATGCACATGATTCTTTGCAATACTAATGGTGGGTTGGCAATCACAAAACAGCCTTATGGGGTTGATTGTAAAGTATCTCAACTCAATTAATAAGCTTTAGATCCACATTCCTTTACAATTATCACAAAACAGTCTTATGGGGTTGATTGTAGAGTATCAAAACACCCTTATGGGGTTGATTGTAGAGTATCTCCAATTAATAAGCTTTAGATCCACATTCCTTTACAATTCTCAAAGCAAGTGTTTGACACTCGAATTTTGCATTACTTCTAGAGACCACTGCTTTCTTCTTGCTTCTCCAAGTGACAATATTTTCCGAGACAAAGGAACAATACATAGAAGTGGACTTTCTATTTGTGAGTTCTCCTACCCAACTAGCATCAGTGTATACCTCCACCTCTTTGTTGTCTGATTTGTTAAACAATAACCCTCTGTCAGGGGTCTTCTCAAGAAATCTCAACATTCTATAGATCATCTCCAAATGTTTTTATTTGGACTATTCATATGTTGACTTACAATGTCGACAGAGTAAGCAATATCAAGTCCAGCGTGTAACAGGTGAATAAGCTTACCCATCAATCTCTGGTGCCAACCCTTTTCCACTGGTGTCTTTTCTCCCCCTAAATGAAACTTTTTGTTGAATTCCATAGGAGTCTCAACAGGTTTGCATCCCAACATTACTGTCTCTTTCAATATGTCTAGGATTTAATTTCTTTAGGATATCACAATACCCATCTTGGACATGACCACTTCCATGCCTAGAAAGGATCTCATCACTCCTAGATCCTTAATTTCAAATTCAGTGGCAAGGACATTGATCTTCTCAATCTCCTTTTTATGATCACTGGTCATGATCATATTATCTACATAGACAATGAGTACAACTTTCTTACATCCTTATGTATGCTTTATGAATAATGTATGATCTGCTTGGTATTATTAGATGTACCCATTAAATTTCATAGTCTTGAAAAACTTGTCAAACCAAGCACTTAGAGATTGTTGGAGGCCATAGAGTGACTCGAGTTTACAAACTAGATGTTTATTGTAGTCAATTTCTAGTTCTAGTGAGATTTCCATATGCACTTCTTTTTCAATGTATACATTCAGAAACACATTCTTAATATCAAGTTGATGCAGCTCACATTCTTTGTTCACTTCCAAGGAAAGCAAAACTCTTACAATGTTTAACATGGCCACTTGAGCAAATGTTTCTTGATAGTTTAATCCATAAGACTGAGTGAAACTTTTGGCCGCCAACCTAGCCTTGAAACTCCTAATGCTCCGATCTATTTTGTACTTAACATTGAAGACGCATTTGCACCCAACGGGTTTTTTATCTGGAGGAAGCTTTATAAATATCCATGTGTCATTTAGATCAAGTGTTTGGATCTCCTCCTCAATTACCTTTTTAAATTATGGACTTTGAAGTTCTTCGTGAATCGGCTTGGATATATGCACACTATCAAGATTAGATAAAAAAGCTTCATAAGTTGATGATAACTTCCCATAGGCAACATAATCCCGGATAAGATGTGTGAATTCAGGTTTGGTATTAAACAGTCTTGTGGTTACATATTGTTTTTTATCCCGCTCAATGGATTTCTTTCTTCTAATATAGATACAAAGTTCCTTGTTACCAATCTAAGGTTGGATGTTCTCAACTAGTGGAACTTGGATAAATGATGGTTTAAAAGAAGGATTATATGTTGTGATGATTCTAAATCAATGTGAATATCCAGAGTAGTGTCCCAAGCCTGATATTTGCTCAGATGCTCCCTCCAAATATCAGATTTGGAATAGTAGGGTGAGTTTTCAAAGAAGATACATCCATGGAGTTATAATATTTTTTTGTAATGGAAGTAGCACTTGCACTTTTTTTGTTAGAAGCATACCCAATGAAAATACATTTGATGGATTTTTAGTCCAGTTTTGTGTAGTTTGGTTGGTGAATGTAAACAAAAGATAATCAAATATATTTTGAGGAAGATTCAATGAGAAGGCTCTGCCATGGGGGTATTTTTCCATCACAATGTCGGGAGGGGCTTTGAATCCAATAACACTGTATGACATTCTATTAATGAGGCAGATGAATGTGGGACGACATCTCCCTAAAAAAATTTTGGGGCATTGTTAGAAAGCATTATAGAACTAAATACCTCGAGGTGATGTCTATACTTTTTCTTAGTTATCTCATTTTGTTGTGAAATTTTTATATAGGAATTACATGGATGATACAGTTTTTTGCAAGGTAGGGTCCATGGATAGAATTGAAATATTTTTTTGCATTATCA
>NW_018249025.1:61230-69411 GCF_001263595.1 Phalaenopsis equestris
AGGAAGATTCAATGAGAAGGCTCTGCCATGGGGGTATTTTTCCATCACAATGTCGGGAGGGGCTTTGAATCCAATAACACTGTATGACATTCTATTAATGAGGCAGATGAATGTGGGACGACATCTCCCTAAAAAAATTTTGGGGCATTGTTAGAAAGCATTATAGAACTAAATACCTCGAGGTGATGTCTATACTTTTTCTTAGTTATCTCATTTTGTTGTGGAATTTTTATATAGGAATTACATGGATGATACAGTTTTTTGCAAGGTAGGGTCCATGGATAGAATTGAAATATTTTTTTGCATTATCAGTTTTTAAATTAGAGAGAGTCATCTTAGATAGTTTGGTCACATTAAAAGTCAGTCATTTGATGATCTGGTTAGGAGAGTAGATGTTTTAGATTCAACTTATATTAAGAAAGGCAGAGGTCGGCCTAGAAAGACTTGTGCATATCATATAAAAAATGATCCTAATTTATTAGAATTAAATAAAAATATGACACTCAATAGGATGCAATGGAGAAAAAGGATTCATATAGCCGGCCCCACTTAATGGGATAAAGGCTTGTTGTTGTTGTTGTTGTATTATCAGTTTTCAATATCTGAATTTTGCATTGGAACTACGTAGAAATCATGTTATGAAAGGGCTGAAAGATTTGTGCAGTTTAAAAATTTTACTTCATGAGGAATATCCAACTGGCTCAAATATGGTCATCCATAAAGGAGACAAAACATATGGCTCCACCGATAGTTTTCAATTTTGGGTTGCAGCTTAGAGGGCCTACAGGGAGAATCCGGAGGTTAATTGTCTTCATACGATAATTGGTCATAAACACTATGTATTTAGGGTTGCAGCTTGTTACGGGGAGGAAATTGGTTGAAGCTGCTATGGGAAGAAAGGTCCAACGAGTCTAATTCGGCAAGAGATAGGCCTAGCTATTGTTGCTGCTGCGACGGTGGTGATTGTTGTTGCTGGAAGAAAGGCCCAGCGGCAACAAGGTCAACCATGAAGGGCTTAAAGAGAGAATCAGGAAGAGAAGGGCCTACACTAGTAAGGAATCGAGCTGCTGGTTAGATCCAACAACAAGAATGTTACTAGGGAAGGCTTGCAGGAAGAATCCAGCGAAGGACCTGCAGCAGGGATTTAGAGTTGTTGAAAAGAGACGGGGAGGGTTTGCAAGCCTGCTGAAGGGATTCTAGCAGTTTTCAAGAGAAGTTTCGGTTACTGGAATGAGTTCCTGCAGCTTTTGGAGGTTCTCTTCGCAGGTTTGGAATTTCCGCTGGAGAGAGAGAGTCAAACTTGGACTTTCACAAGAGAAAGAGAATCTAGTTGAGCAAGCACTGGACCACTTGGGATTTCCACTAGAGAGAAAAAAATGAGAAATTGCGCCACTGCAACGATCCAATAGAAAGAAGTTATCACGCCTGCGTCTTCTCGGAAGCGTTCCAGCGGAGAGGAGGAATTGTGTGTGTACCTGCTGCAAACGGAGAGGAGGAATTGCGTATGTACCTGCTGCGAAGCAATCAGATAAAAAGAAGGAATCAAAGCTTCTGTGAAGCGCAGAGAAGGAGAGGTGCTCCTACAGAGAGACGATCTGATAGAGAAAGAAGGCATGAAGAAAGATGAAGAAGACTGTACTCTTATTTCTCAATAATGAAATTGCAACTTTTCTTATATGATATGAAACAACTAGGATAAACTTAATTACAATCATTACAACCTACCAAAGAAAAACTCACTCAAAAAGGAAATAAAGATAACATAACAAAAAAGAATAACACTAAAATAGAAAACTAAAAATTTCACAATAAGTCATAATTTCAGCAACTACTTTTATCCCTTTCAACTCTTTCAAATAAGAGTGTATAGGTGTAGAAATCTTATTTTAGAATCTTCTATTATGTCAGTGACATTATGCATGTATTTTTTGGTATATCAATGATATAGTATTAACTTTGACGATGAAGATAATAAATGATTTTATTTGTAGCATACTAAATGTGATTACATAAGATATTGGAAGAGTTTACTCTATCGCACCTAGTTATGATGCTGTTGCACATTGGGGCAGTGCATAAACTTGTTCATAGATCAAGATGCATTAGTTGAGGTTTTTACTTGACGGATGCACCGGTCCTGCTATAGAAATCAGAGACAGCATGCAAATTCTAATGAACACATTCATTTGGGGTCTCTGCTTTTGGAGTGCTCAAAATATTTAGGGGCATTTACAATTCATGACACAATTCTTATGTATTTACATTTCTAGCAACCATACTCTCACATTTACACACTTAGCACACAAATCTTTAATATCACATAAAAAATAGCACTATTGCCAATTTTTAAAGTGAAATACACATTTTCATGCATGGTTTAAAGCACCAAAGTGCTATGCATGAAAATATGAAAGTTTAGGTATGAGATATGTAAATACATAAGAATTGTGTGCTATATATGTAAATTTCCCAAACAATTAAATGAGATAAAAGCAATAAAGTTGTTGCTAAGGCCTGAATCAGTAAAATCGTGCAACTATGTGCTCTAGAGAAGTTTCAGTGACAGAGGTGGATAATATCATTCAGGGGATCATAGCCGGAAATGATTCACTGCTCCAAACAAATGAGATGGATGATATCTTACGACTATTAGCCATGTTGCTAATAATAGTGCGAACCTCGAACACATGAAGATGAAAAACAAAATTGGTTGCTTTAATCCATCTCATTTTGGAGAATTTTGAATAAATATAATAGGAACCCAAAATTGGTGACTCTTCTTGATTTTCAGAAATGGGTGTAGATTAGATGACAAAAGTTATGATTGACACATAGTTCATATATAAATTTTTTTCACCAAAAAAAAAAAAAAAAGAAAAGTATTCATTATTATGTCTAGCATTTGAAAGTGACCGATGGGCTCTAGTTCAAGCGGCAAGTTCGTTAGGGTCTGTTTGGGGCAATTGCAGTTGTTTGAAGCAACTATGAAGTTGTTGCAGAAGAAACTACTTTTCAAAAAGTTATGATGACTATTACAAATTTATTTTATTTTCAAAAAGTCAAATTGCAGTTTTCTGGAAGCCACCACACTTAACAGTTTGGGTTGGAAAAAACAACTTTCTACCATAGAAATTTCTAAAAAGTAGCAAGAAAACAATTCTCCAAACAGAACTATGATGGCGGTCTGAAAAGCGAAGCAGGAAGAAAGCTATCCCAAAACCATGCTTTACACCACGCCCTTTCACCTCCCCATCTTAGCATTCTAAGTGCATGGTGTTCTCTAAGCGAAGAAGAAGAAAGCTATCCCAAACAGACCCTTAGTTTCTATGATAGAGATGAATCAAGGCATGCATGCCATGCTTTACGCCACTCTCTTTCACCTCCCCCATCTTAACATTCTATGCGACATGGTGTTAAAAGGGGACTTTTCATAATTAATTAATTATTAGAGCACATCTTTTCTTTTACTTCATTCTTAGGGATAATTTAGTAATTAAAGGTTCTAAGTGTTATGTGGGATAGCTTGCCCATAAATAGGCCTTTCTCTGGAGAGAGTAGAGGGTTCTTTTGTCCTAAAACTGAACCTAGGTCGTCTTTTTCAATTAATATCCATTGCACATATTCATGGGACCTATTTGCAAAAAAATTATGATTGTCATGCACCATAGAGAACATTTAGATTAATAAAAAATAACCGAATTATTTCCAATCAACACTCGATGTCATTGAATGACATTGACCAGGCCATAAAAGGAGCACCAAGAGCTTCTCGTTCGCTGTCTATTTGTGTTGATCCAAAAAGGGAGATTGATTCTTGTTGAATTGGTAATCAAGACAACTTTTTTTCTCATTGAATTGAAGAGAACTTTTTAAACCCAAATACAAATACTCAAATAAGGAAAGAACTAAAAACACAATTTAAGATATAAAAATAAAAAAATAAAAAGGAAACTACATAATACAGAATAAGGGGAATTAATAAATAATAACGGCTATGGAAAGCTAATAAACCTAATAAATCTAATACTCACCCTCAAGTTGAAGCAAAGATAACAATCATGTTCAACTTGGATTTAAAATCATCGAACAAATGATGAGAAAGATTTTTTGTGAAGATATCTGCTAGTTCACCACTAGAGGACACAAATCTCTCCGAACTCAATCTTTTCTTAAATGAAGTGTCTGTCAATATCCACATGTTTCATACGATCATGTTGGACTAGATTGTGAGCAATACTGATGGCGGTCTTTTTATCATAGAATAGTTATAGCGGGACCGAGGTTGAAATACAAAGTTTAAGGAGCATGATGCGTGAGTAGAGGGCTTCACAGATCCACAAGGACATGAACCGGAATTCAACTTCAGCACTGCTCCAAGCAACCACAGACTGTTTATTATTTTTCCACTATGACAAGATTTTCCCATACAAATGAGCAATACCCCGAGGTGAAACGTCAATCATGAATCGACCCAGCCCAATCGACATCTATATAAACAAAAATAAACCGAGAGCTGTGACGGGAGAAAAACAAACCTAATCCCGGTGTATCTTTTAAATAGTGGAGAATTCGGTGGACAGCTTTGATATGATGCTCATATGGGTCATGCATGAATTGACTAACTATACCAAATGTGTGACATATGTCGAAATAAGTATGGGCGAGGTAAATGAGTTTTCCCACAAGGCGCTAGTAGTGAGTCTTGTTGATCAGTACAGAATTGAGAATGTCAGATAATTTTTTATTGAGATCCATAGGGATAACCACGAGTTTGCATAGAAGAAGATTGTTCTCTATTAAGAGATTAACCACAAATTTGCGTTGAGATAGACAAATGCCCAGATATGATCGAGCCACTTCCATGCCTAAAAAGTACCGGAGAGACCCCAAGTTATTTATTTCAAAGGACTTGTCAAGAATATCTTTCAAGGATTCCAATGCTGAGAGATCGTTTCATGTAAGAACAATATCGTCAGCATAGACTATAAGGATAGCTACCTACCCATTGGAGGAATGTCAGAAGAAGAGAGTGTGGTCTGATTGAGCCTAAATAAAATCATGGCCCACAACCACCTTTGTGAATTTGTCGAACCAGGCTCTTGGGGACTGGTTTAGCCCATAGAGGGACTTTTGCAACCTGCACACTTTCCCTCTAGAGGCAATAGTCAAAGCCAAGAGGGAGAGACATGTATACCTCTTCTGTAAGCTCTCCATTTAAGAACACATTCTTGACGTATACCTCTTCTGAATACATTCTTGACATCTACCTGGAATAAAGGCCAATCCAGATTCACCGCAAGGGACAACGGGACCCAAATAGTATTTAACTTGGTCACTGGAGCAAATGTCTCTTCATAGTCAACTTCGTAAGTCTGTAAACACCCTTTGGCGACCAACCATGTCTTGTTGCATTCAAAGGATCCATCAGAGCTAAACTTGGTGTTGGAAATCCATCAACACCACGCAGCTTTCTTACCTTGAGGAAGATCAACGACGTCCCACGTATGGTTCCATCGAAGGGCATTCATCTCCTCCACTACTTCGTTTTCCAAGCTGGATCAACAAGAGCAATCTCAATAGTAGTTGTGATCTGACGGTCTGTTAGGGCAGTAACAAATGCTTTGTAGGTCGGCGATAAACTGCGAAAAGAGATATATTTTTCCATAGAATAGAGGGAGCATGTCTAATTGCATACTTACTCGGTCATTCGAAGGAGGGAACGTGTTAAGGATGTCATCGGGATTGGAGTCAAGGTCATGTAATGAGATTGTGGGTTACAGAGTATGAGCCTTGGGACAAGTGAGCCGAGTGTAGACACGAATAGTGGGAGGAGTAGATGGTGCACTTATCGAATCAGAGGACTCACTGGGTGGTGTACTCTTCGGAGTTGGGGACTCCTCAATGGCAGGAACAATGGAGGGAACCTCCAAAGGAGTAGAATAAGAGACAGTGCCTAAGAACCCAAGCTCCCCCTCACTTGGGGCCGAGCTAGCAAAATAGGAAACACTTTCAAAGAAAGCACTCACATAAGTTTTGTTAGTAAAGAGGATCGATACACTGATGCCCCTTTTGACTGGCAAAGTACCCAACGAATATATATTTTATAGATATGAGAACAAGTTTACTCTAATTGGGAGCAATGTTCCGAACAAAAGCAGTACACCCAAAAATATGAGGGTCTACGGTGGAGAAGATCCGATTGACAGAGAAGTATGACATCAGGAAGACTAATGAAGTTCGAAACTTGTGAAATTTAGAGGGGACTCTATTTATGAGATAGGAGGCAGTGACAATGGCATCGTTCCAAAAACGTTTCGGGACATTGAATTGAAACAAAATAGAGGAGCAACATCGAAGAGGTGACAATTTTTCTTCTCGGTTATCTCATTTTGTTAAGGTGTGTCTGCACACGAGCAACAGGGGATGATGCCCTTGCTCACTAAGAATTCACTTAAAACAAAGTTGAAAAATTCGCGACCATTGTCGGTCCTAAGGACCTAAATAAGTGTTTTGAATTGAGTTAAAATGAATGTGTAGAAATTTTGGAAAGTGACAACAACCTCCGATTTATTTTTTAAAATGTAGACTCACATCATCCGAGTGTGTTCATCAATCAAAGTTAGAAGCCATCGTTTATCAGATAGCTAGAAGTGCGAGAGAGTCCTCATAGATCACTGTGAATGAGAAAAAAAGGAGTGGAAGGTGTGTGAGTGTGGGGGGGTGATAGACCCAATGATATTTGACTAATTGACATTTCTCACAATTGAAATTAAAAAAAAACTTATTAGAAAATAACAACGGGTACAAATTTTTTAAACATTAGAAACTAGGATTATCCAAATGACAGTGCAGCATTATAAGACATTCAGTGACTCGAGATAAGCTACAACTTCTGAGAGGTGTGTTATCACTCTTTGTGCTCTTCTCTTGAAAGTAGTAAAGTTCAATTACCCTCTAAGAAGTTACAATCATTCTCCCTGAACGATAATCCTAAAAAACACATCCATCTGAATAGAAATTTGCAATGTAATCAAATATCATTCATCAACTTGCGACATATAACAAGTTACATTGCAAAAGAGGAACATGTAAAACAACTTCAGAGTTAAACCGATCGTCATTACAACTGACACTTTATCAACAATAGAAGTACAAAAGCCATCAGCAATTCTGACAGTATCTTCCCCAGAGCATGGATAGTAAGTTGAGAAAACTTGCGAGCATCCAGTCATGTGATCTGTGACACCTGAATCAGCAATCCATGGACTAAAGGAGGAAAAAATCGTTAGAGCCATAGGAAAAGTACTTCGTCGAACGTGAGAGGTAGATGCACTCGCAGAGAATTGATTGGCTCCAGCTTTGTCGAACGTGAGAGGTAGATGCACTCGCAGAGTATTGATTGGCTCCAAGTAGCTTAAACAATTGTTTCATCTGATTTTTCAGGGATTCGGAGGATTCCAAGATGTTTTGGATAGGAGTTGGTTTAACTGTGGTAGATTCACAAATCACTGTGAGACCTTGGTAGCAAAGAATTTGGATGGATGTTTGTTTGTCGATTTACCATGAAGCTTCCAACACTTGTCCCAAGTGTGGTTGGGTTTGTGAAAGTAATCACAAGTGGGATGATCAGCCCGAGGGGGCATGGAAGAGGGTTGAGCACGATTCAAGATCAAGGCGGACGATTCGGCTGAAGGAGTAAAAGTGTCAAGCATAACAATTCTCCAACTCTCTTCCCGACGAATCTCGGTGAAGGCAGCGCGAGCGGAGGGAAGAGGGTCCCGACTAAGAATACGAAAGGTCTTTGTTAAGGTCGGTCAGGAATTGGAACATACAATTCTTTTCTACAACCTTCTGTAAAAGAAAAAGATTTGTCGAAGAATTTCATGTGTAGTCGTAGTACAGGTCGCACTCCATCCATAGTGCAACAAGGTTATTATAGTATTGGGACACTGACAGCGACTTTTTATATACCTTAAAATACACGAATTTGACATCACTACTAGAAGATTTAAATCCCCGGCAACGGCGCCAAAAGCTTGATGCAACTTTTAATATGCAATAATTTATGAACCCAGATTTATATATTTATAATAATTTTGTAAAGTCACAATTTCAAACGCAAGTATACGTATCGCTCAAGTAATACAGGGCTCTAGTGGAGTCCCGTTTATCGATCCCACA